>NW_024470823.1:0-92500 GCF_017639515.1 Carcharodon carcharias | reverse complement strand
ATCCCTGCAGAGATATACATCCCATCTCAAACCTGTAACCTATTCCCTGCAGAGATATATAGCCCATCTCAAACCCCAAACCTAATCCCCACAGAGATATACATCCAATCTCACACCCCAAACCTAATCCCTGCAGAGATATACATCCATTCTCAAACCCCAACCCTAATCCCCACAGAGATATACATCCCATCTCAAACCCCAACCTCAATCCCCACAGAGATATACATCCCATCTCAAACACCAAGTCTAATCCCCAAAGAGATATACATCCCATCTCAAACCCCAACCCTCATCCCCACAGAGATATACATCCCATCTCAAACACCAACTCTAATACCCAAAGAGATATACATCCCATCTCAAACCCAAACCCAAATCTTCACAGAGATATACTTCCCATCTCAAGCCCCAACCCTAATCCCTGCAGAGATATACATCACATCTCAAACCCCAAACCTATTCCCTGCAGAGATATATATCCCATCTCAAACCCCAACCCTAAGCCCCACAGAGATATACATCCCATCTCACACCTCAACACTAATCCCCACAGAGATATACATTCATTCTCAAACCCCAACCCTAATCCCCACAGAGATATACATCCCATCTCAAACCCCAACCCTAATCTCCACACGGATATATATCCCATCTCAAACCCCAACCCTAATCCCTGCAGAGATATACATCCCATCTCAAACCCGAACCCTAATCCCCACAGAGATATGCATCCCATCTCAAACCCCAACCCTAATATCCACAGAGATATACATCCCATCTCAAACCCCAACCCTAATCCCTGCAGAGATAAACATCCCAGCTCAAACCCCAAACCTATTCCCTGCAGAGATATATATCCCATCTCAAACCCCAAACCTAATCCCCACAGAGATATACATCCCATCTCAAACACCAACCCTAATCCCAACAGAGATATACAACCCATCTCAAACCCCAACCCTAATCCCTGCAGAGATATACATCCCATCTCAAACCCCAACCCTAATCCCTGCAGAGATATACATCCCATCTCAAACCCCAACCATAATCCCCACAGAGATATACATTCCATCTCAAACCCCAACCCTAATATCCACAGAGATATACATCCCATCTCAAACACCAACGCTAATCCCTGCAGAGATATACATCCCATCTCAAACCCCAACCCTAATCCCCACAGAGATATACATCCCATCTCAAGCACCAACCCTAATCCCTGCAGAGATATACATCCCATCTCAAACCCCAACCCTAATCTCCACAGAGATATACATACCATTTCAAAACTCAACCCTAATCCCGGCAGAGATATACATCCCATCTCAAACCTGAAACCTATTCCCTGCAGAGATATACATCCCATCTCACACCCCAACCCTAATCCCCACAGAGATATACATCCATTCTCAAACCCCAACCCTAATCCCCACAGAGATATACATCCCATCTCAAACCCCAACCTCAATCCCCACAGAGATATACATCCCATCTCAAACCCCAACACTCATCCCCACAGAGATATACATCCCATCTCAAACCCAAACCCAAATCCTCACAGAGATATACATCCCATCTCACACCTCAACACTAATCCCCACAGAGATATACATTCATTCTCAAACCCCAACCCTAATCCCCACAGAGATATACATCCCATCTCAAACCCCAACCCTAATCTCAACAGGGATATATATCCCATCTCAAACCCCAACCCTAATCCCTGCAGAGATATACATCCCATCTCAAACCCGAACCCTAATCCCCACAGAGATATGCATCCCATCTCAAACCCCAACCCTAATATCCACAGAGATATACATCCCATCTCAAACCCCAACACTAATCCCTGCAGAGATAAACATCCCAGCTCAAACCCCAAACCTATTCCCTGCAGAGATATATATCCCATCTCAAACCTCAACCCTAATCCGCACAGAGATATACATCCCATCTCAAACCCCAACCCTAATCTCAACAGGGATATATATCCCATCTCAAACCCCAACCCTAATCCCTGCAGAGATATACATCCCATCTCAAACCCGAACCCTAATCCCCACAGAGATATGCATCCCATCTCAAACCCCAACCCTAATATCCACAGAGATATACATCCCATCTCAAACCCCAACACTAATCCCTGCAGAGATAAACATCCCAGCTCAAACCCCAAACCTATTCCCTGCAGAGATATATATCCCATCTCAAACCTCAACCCTAATCCGCACAGAGATATACATCCCATCTCAAACCCCAACCCTAATCCCCACAGAGAAATACATCCCATCTCAAACCCCAACCCTCATCCCCACAGAGATATATATCCCATCTCAAACACCAGATCTAATCCCCACAGAGATATACATCCCATCTCAAACCCAAACCCAAATCCTCACAGAGATATACATCCAATCTCAAACCGCAACCCTAATCCCTGCAGAGATATACATCACATCTCAAACCGCAAACCTATTCCCTGCAGAGATATATATCCCATCTCAAACCCCAACCCTAATCCCCACAGAGATATACATCCCATCTCACACCTCAACCCTAATCCCCACAGAGATATACATCCATTCTCAAACCCCAACCCTAATCCCCACAGAGAAATACATCCCATCTCAAACCCCAACCCTAATCTCCACAGGGATATATATCCCATCTCAAACTCCAACCCTAATCCCTGCAGAGATATACATCCCATCTCAAACCCGAACCCTAATCCCCACAGAGATATGCATCCCATCTCAAACCCCAACCCTAATATCCACAGAGATATACATCCCATCTCAAACCCCAACACTAATCCCTGCAGAGATAAACATCCCAGCTCAAACCCCAAACCTATTCCCTGCAGAGATATATATCCCATCTCAAACCCCAAACCTAATCCCCACAGAGATATACATCCCATCTCACACCCCAACCCTAATCCCCACAGAGATATACATCCCATCTCAAACCACAACCTTAATCCCCACAGAGATATGCATCCATTCTCAAACACCAACCCTAATCCCCAGAAAGATATACATCCCATCTCAAGCACCAACCCTAATCTCCACAGAGATATACATACCATGTCAAACCTCAACCCTAACCCTGCAGAGATATACATCCCATCTCAAACCCCAAACCTATTCCCTGTAGATATATATCCCATCTCAAACCTCAACCCTAATCTGCACAGAGATATACATCCCATCTCAAACCCCAACCCTAATCCCCACAAAGAAATACATCCCATCTCAAACCCCAACCCTCATCCCCACAGAGATATATATCCCATCTCAAACACCAGATCTAATCCCCACAGAGATATACATCCTATCTCAAACCCAAACCCAAATCCTCACAGAGATATACATCCCATCTCAAACCCCAACCCTAATCCCCACAGAGAAATACATCCTATCTCAAACCCCAACCCTCATCCCCACAGAGATATATATCCCATCTCAAACACCAGATCTAATCCCCACAGAGATATACATCCCATCTCAAACCCAAACCCAAATCCTCACAGAGATATACATCCAATCTCAAACCGCAACCCTAATCCCTGCAGAGATATACATCACATCTCAAACCGCAAACCTATTCCCTGCAGAGATATATATCCCATCTCAAACCCCAACCCTAATCCCCACAGAGATATACATCCCATCTCACACCTCAACCCTAATCCCCACAGAGATATACATCCATTCTCAAACCCCAACCCTAATCCCCACAGAGAAATACATCCCATCTCAAACCCCAACCCTAATCTCCACAGGGATATATATCCCATCTCAAACTCCAACCCTAATCCCTGCAGAGATATACATCCCATCTCAAACCCCAACCCTAATCCCCACAGTGATATACATCCCATCTCAAACACCAACCCTAATATCCACAGAGATATACATCTGATCTCAAACCCCAACACTAATCCCTGCAGAGAAATACATCCCATCTCAAACCCCAACCCTATTCCCTGCAGAGATATACATCCCATCTCAAGCACCAAACCTAATCCCTGCAGAGATATACATCCCATCTCAAACCCCAAACCTATTCCCTGTAGAGATATATATCCCATCTCAAACCTCAACCCTAATCCGAACAGAGATATACATCCCATCTCAAACCCGAACCCTAATCTCCACAGAGATATACATACCATGTCAAACCTCAACCCTAATCCCAGCAGAGATATACATCCCATCTCAAACCCGAACCCTAATCTCCACAGAGATATACATACCATGTCAAACCTCAACCCTAATCCCTGCAGAGATATACATCCCATCTCAAACCCCAAACCTAATCCCTGTAGAGATATATATCCCATCTCAAACCTCAACCCTAATCCGCACAGAGATATACATCCCATCTCAAACCCCAACCCTAATCCCCACAAAGAAATACATCCCATCTCAAACCCCAACCCTCATCCCCACAGAGATATATATCCCATCTCAAACACCAGATCTAATCCCCACAGAGATATACATCCTATCTCAAACCCAAACCCAAATCCTCACAGAGATATACATCCAATCTCAAACCGCAAACCTAATCCCTGCAGAGATATACATCACATCTCAAACCGCAAACCTATTCCCTGCAGAGATATATATCCCATCTCAAACCCCAACCCTAATCCCCACAGAGATATACATCCCATCTCACACCTCAACCCTAATCCCCACAGAGATATACATCCATTCTCAAACCCCAACCCTAATCCCCACAGAGAAATACATCCCATCTCAAACCCCAACCCTAATCTCCACAGGGATATATATCCCATCTCAAACTCCAACCCTAATCCCTGCAGAGAAATACATCCCATCTCAAACCCCAACCCTAATCCCCACAGAGATATACATCCCATCTCAAGCACCAACCCTAATCCCTGCAGAGATATACATCCCATCTCAAACCCGAACCCTAATCTCCACAGAGATATACATATCATGTCAAACCCCAACCCTAATCGCTGCAGAGATATACATCACATCTCAAACCTGAAACCTATTCCCTGCAGAGATATATATTCCATCTCAAACCCCAACCCTAATCCCCACAGAGATATATATCCCATCTCACACCCCAACCCTAATCCCCACAGAGATATACATCCATTCTCAAACCCCAACCCTAATCCCCACAGAGAAATACATCCCATCTCAAACCCCAACCCTAATCTCCACAGGGATATATATCCCATCTCAAACCCCAACCCTAATCCCTGCAGAGATATACATCCCATCTCAAACCCCAACCCTAATCCCCACAGAGATATACATCCCATCTCAAGCACCAACCCTAATCACTGCAGAGATATACATCCCATCTCAAACCCCAACCCTAATCTCCACAGAGATATAAATACCATGTCAAACCTCAACCCTAATCCCTGCAGAGATATACATCCCATCTCAAACCTGAAACCTATTCCCTGCAGAGATATATATCCCATCTCAAACCCCAACACTAATCCCCACAGAGATATACATCCCATCTCACACCCCAACCCTAATCCCCACAGAGATATACATCCATTCTCAAACCCCAACACTAATCCCCACAGAGATATACATCCCATCTCAAACCCCAACCTCAAACCCCACAGAGATATACATCCCATCTCAAACCCCAACCCTCATCCCCACAGAGATATACATCCCATCTCAAACACCAACTCTAATACCCACAGAGATATACATCCCATCTCAAACCCAAACCCAAATCCTCACAGAGATATACATCCCATCTCAAGCCCCAACCCTAATCCCTGCAGAGATATACATCACATCTCAAACCCCAAACCTATTCCCTGCAGAGATATATATCCCATCTCAAACCCCAACCCTAATCCCCACAGAGATATACATCCCATCTCACACCTCAACACTAATCCCCACAGAGATATACATTCATTCTCAAACCCCAACCCTAATCCCCACAGAGATATACATCCCATCTCAAACCCCAACCCTAATCTCCACAGGGATATATATCCCATCTCAAACCCCAACCCTAATCCCTGCAGACATATACATCCCATCTCAAACCCCAACCCTAATCTCCACAGGAATATATATCCCATCTCAAACCCCAACCCTAATCCCTGCAGAGATATACATCCCATCTCAAACCCCAACCCTAATCCCCACAGAGATATACATCCCATCTCAAGCACCAACCCTAATCACTGCAGAGATATACATCCCATCTCAAACCCCAACTCTAATCTCCACAGAGATATAAATACCATGTCAAACCTCAACCCTAATCCCTGCAGAGATATACATCCCATCTCAAACCTGAAACCTATTCCCTGCAGAGATATATATCCCATCTCAAACCCCAACACTAATCCCCACAGAGATATACATCCCATCTCACACCCCAACCCTAATCCCCACAGAGATATACATCCATTCTCAAACCCCAACACTAATCCCCACAGAGATATACATCCCATCTCAAACCCCAACCTCAAACCCCACAGAGATATACATCCCATCTCAAACCCCAACCCTCATCCCCACAGAGATATACATCCCATCTCAAACACCAACTCTAATCCCCACAGAGATATACATCACATCTCAAACCCCAACCCTAATCCCCACAGAGATATGCATCCCATCTCAAACCCCAACCCTAATATCCACTGAGATATACATCCCATCTCAAACCCCAACCCTAATCCCCACAGAGATATACATCCCATCTCAAGCACCAACCCTAATCCCTGCAGAGTTATACATCCCATCTCAAACACCAACCCTAATCCCCACAGAGATATACATCCCATCTCAAACCCCAACCCTAATCCCCACAGAGATATATGTCCCATCTCAAAACCCAAGCCTAATCGCTACAGAGATATACATCCCATCTCAAACCCCAACCCTAATCCCCCCAGAGATATACATCCCATCTCAAGCACCAACCCTAATCCCTGCAGAGATATAAATCCCATCTCAAACCCCAACCCTAATCTCCACAGAGATATACATACCATGTCAAACCTCAACCCTAATCCCCACAGAGATATACATCCCATCTCACACCCCAACCCTAATCCCCACAGAGATATACATCCATTCTCAAACCCCAACCCTAATCCCCACAGAGAAATACATCCCATCTCAAACCCCAACCCTAATCTCCACAGGGATATATATCCCATCTCAAACCCCAACCCTAATCCCTGCAGAGATATACATCCCATCTCAAACCCCAACCCTAATCCCCACAGAGATATACATCCCATCTCAAGCACCAACCCTAATCACTGCAGAGATATACATCCCATCTCAAACCCCAACCCTAATCTCCACAGAGATATAAATACCATGTCAAACCTCAACCCTAATCCCTGCAGAGATATACATCCCATCTCAAACCTGAAACCTATTCCCTGCAGAGATATATATCCCATCTCAAACCCCAACACTAATCCCCACAGAGATATACATCCCATCTCACACCCCAACCCTAATCCCCACAGAGATATACATCCATTCTCAAACCCCAACACTAATCCCCACAGAGATATACATCCCATCTCAAACCCCAACCTCAAACCCCACAGAGATATACATCCCATCTCAAACCCCAACCCTCATCCCCACAGAGATATACATCCCATCTCAAACACCAACTCTAATACCCACAGAGATATACATCCCATCTCAAACCCAAACCCAAATCCTCACAGAGATATACATCCCATCTCAAGCCCCAACCCTAATCCCTGCAGAGATATACATCACATCTCAAACCCCAAACCTATTCCCTGCAGAGATATATATCCCATCTCAAACCCCAACCCTAATCCCCACAGAGATATACATCCCATCTCACACCTCAACACTAATCCCCACAGAGATATACATTCATTCTCAAACCCCAACCCTAATCCCCACAGAGATATACATCCCATCTCAAACCCCAACCCTAATCTCCACAGGGATATATATCCCATCTCAAACCCCAACCCTAATCCCTGCAGACATATACATCCCATCTCAAACCCCAACCCTAATCTCCACAGGAATATATATCCCATCTCAAACCCCAACCCTAATCCCTGCAGAGATATACATCCCATCTCAAACCCCAACCCTAATCCCCACAGAGATATACATCCCATCTCAAGCACCAACCCTAATCACTGCAGAGATATACATCCCATCTCAAACCCCAACCCTAATCTCCACAGAGATATAAATACCATGTCAAACCTCAACCCTAATCCCTGCAGAGATATACATCCCATCTCAAACCTGAAACCTATTCCCTGCAGAGATATATATCCCATCTCAAACCCCAACACTAATCCCCACAGAGATATACATCCCATCTCACACCCCAACCCTAATCCCCACAGAGATATACATCCATTCTCAAACCCCAACACTAATCCCCACAGAGATATACATCCCATCTCAAACCCCAACCTCAAACCCCACAGAGATATACATCCCATCTCAAACCCCAACCCTCATCCCCACAGAGATATACATCCCATCTCAAACACCAACTCTAATCCCCACAGAGATATACATCACATCTCAAACCCCAACCATAATCCCCACAGAGATATGCATCCCATCTCAAACCCCAACCCTAATATCCACTGAGATATACATCCCATCTCAAACCCCAACCCTAATCCCCACAGAGATATACATCCCATCTCAAGCACCAACCCTAATCCCTGCAGAGTTATACATCCCATCTCAAACACCAACCCTAATCCCCACAGAGATATACATCCCATCTCAAACCCCAACCCTAATCCCCACAGAGATATATGTCCCATCTCAAAACCCAAGCCTAATCGCTGCAGAGATATACATCCCATCTCAAACCCCAACCCTAATCCCCCCAGAGATATACATCCCATCTCAAGCACCAACCCTAATCCCTGCAGAGATATAAATCCCATCTCAAACCCCAACCCTAATCTCCACAGAGATATACATACCATGTCAAACCTCAACCCTAATCCCCACAGAGATATACATCCCATCTCACACCCCAAACCTAATCCCCACAGAGATATACATCCATTCTCACACTCCAACCCTAATCCCCACAGAGATATACATCCGATCTCAAACCCCAACCCTAATCCCCACAGAGATATACATCCCATCTCAAACCCCAACCCTCATCCCCACAGACATATACATCCCATCTCAAACCCCAACCCTCATCCCCACAGAGATATACATCCCATCTCAAACCACAACCTTAATCCCCACAGAGATATGCATCCATTCTCAAACACCAACCCTAATCCCCACAGAGATAAACATCCCATCTCAAGCACCAACCCTAATCTCCACAGAGATATACATCCATTTTCAAACCCCAACCCTAATCCCCACAGAGATATACATCCCATCTCAAACCCCAACCCTAATCCCCACAGAGAAATACATCCCATCTCAAACCCCAACCCTCATCCCCACAGAGAAATATATCCATTCTCAAACACCAACTCTAATCCCCACAGAGAAATACATCCCATCTCAAAACCAAACCCAAATCATCACAGAGATATACATCCCATCTCAAACCCCAACCCTAATCCCTGCAGAGATATACATCACATCTCAAACCCCAAACCTATTCCCTGCAGAGATATATATCCCATCGCAAACCCCAACCCTAATCCCCACAGAGAAATATGTCCCATCTCAAAACCCAAGCCTAATCGCTGCAGAGATATACATCCCATCTCAAACCCCAACCCTAATCCCCCCAGAGATATACATCCCATCTCAAGCACCAACCCTAATCCCTGCAGAGATATAAATCCCATCTCAAACCCCAACCCTAATCTCCACAGAGATATACATACCATGTCAAACCTCAACCCTAATCCCCACAGAGATATACATCCCATCTCACACCCCAAACCTAATCCCCACAGAGATATACATCCATTCTCACACTCCAACCCTAATCCCCACAGAGATATACATCCGATCTCAAACCCCAACCCTAATCCCCACAGAGATATACATCCCATCTCAAACCCCAACCCTCATCCCCACAGAGATATACATCCCATCTCAAACCCCAACCCTCATCCCCACAGAGATATACATCCCATCTCAAACCCCAACCCTCATCCCCACAGAGATATACATCCCATCTCAAACCACAACCTTAATCCCCACAGAGATATGCATCCATTCTCAAACACCAACCCTAATCCCCACAGAGATAAACATCCCATCTCAAGCACCAACCCTAATCTCCACAGAGATATACATCCATTTTCAAACCCCAACCCTAATCCCCACAGAGATATACATCCCATCTCAAACCCCAACCCTAATCCCCACAGAGAAATATATCCCATCTCAAACCCCAACCCTAATCTCCACACGGATATATATCCCATCTCAAACCCCAACACTAATCCCCACAGAGATATACATCCCATCTCAAGCACCAACCCTAATCCCTGCAGAGATATACATCCCATCTCAAACACCAACCCTAATCCCTGCAGAGATATACATCCCATCTCATACCCGAAACCTATTCCCTGCAGAGATATATATCCCATCTCAAACCCCAACCCTAATCCCCACAGAGATATACATCCCATCTCACACACCAACCCTAATCCCCACAGAGATATACATCCTATCTCAAAACCCAACCCTAATCCCCACAGAGATATTCATCCCATCTCACACCCCAACCCTAATCCCCACAGAGATATACATCCCATCTCAAACCCCAACCTTAATCCCCACAGAGATATACATCCCATCTCACACCCCAACCCTAATCCCCACAGAGATATACATCCTATCTCAAAACCCAACCCTAATCCCCACAGAGATATACATCCCATCTGAAATCCCAATCCTAATCCCCACAGAGATATACATCCCATCTCAAACCCCAACCCTCATCCCCACAGAGATATACATCCCATCTCAAACCCCAACCCTCATCCCCACAGAGATATACATCCCATCTCAAACCCCAACCCTCATCCCCACAGAGATATACATCCCATCTCAAACCACAACCTTAATCCCCACAGAGATATGCATCCATTCTCAAACACCAACCCTAATCCCCACAGAGATAAACATCCCATCTCAAGCACCAACCCTAATCTCCACAGAGATATACATCCATTTTCAAACCCCAACCCTAATCCCCACAGAGATATACATCCCATCTCAAACCCCAACCCTAATCCCCACAGAGAAATACATCCCATCTCAAACCCCAACCCTCATCCCCACAGAGAAATATATCCATTCTCAAACACCAACTCTAATCCCCACAGAGATATACATCCCATCTCAAAACCAAACCCAAATCATCACAGAGATATACATCCCATCTCAAACCCCAACCCTAATCCCTGCAGAGATATACATCACATCTCAAACCCCAAACCTATTCCCTGCAGAGATATATATCCCATCGCAAACCCCAACCCTAATCCCCACAGAGATATACATCCCATCTCACACCTCAACCCTAATCCCCACAGAGATATACATCCATTCTCAAACCCCAACCCTAATCCCCACAGAGAAATACAGCCCATCTCAAACCCCAACCCTAATCTCCACACGGATATATATCCCATCTCAAACCCCAACCCTAATCCCTGCAGAGATATACATCCCATCTCAAACTCCAGCCCTAATCCCCACAGAGATATACATCCCATCTCAAACCCCAACCCTCATCCCCACAGAGATATACATCCCATCTCAAACCACAACCTTAATCCCCACAGAGATATGCATCCATTCTCAAACACCAACCCTAATCCCCACAGAGATATACATCCCATCTCAAGCACCAACCCTAATCTCCACAGAGATATACATCCATTTTCAAACCCCAACCCTAATCCCCACAGAGAAATACATCCCATCTCAAACCCCAACCCTCATCCCCACAGAGAAATATATCCATTCTCAAACACCAACTCTAATCCCCACAGAGATATACATCCCATCTCAAACCCAAACCCAAATCATCACAGAGATATACATCCCATCTCAAACCCCAACCCTAATCCCTGCAGAGATATACATCACATCTCAAACCCCAAACCTATTCCCTGCAGAGATATATATCCCATCGCAAACCCCAACCCTAATCCCCACAGAGATATACATCCCATCTCACACCTCAACCCTAATCCCCACAGAGATATACATCCATTCTCAAACCCCAACCCTAATCCCCACAGAGAAATATATCCCATCTCAAACCCCAACCCTAATCTCCACACGGATATATATCCCATCTCAAACCCCAACACTAATCCCCACAGAGATATACATCCCATCTCAAGCACCAACCCTAATCCCTGCAGAGATATACATCCCATCTCAAACACCAACCCTAATCCCTGCAGAGATATACATCCCATCTCATACCCGAAACCTATTCCCTGCAGAGATATATATCCCATCTCAAACCCCAACCCTAATCCCCACAGAGATATACATCCCATCTCACACACCAACCCTAATCCCCACAGAGATATACATCCTATCTCAAAACCCAACCCTAATCCCCACAGAGATATTCATCCCATCTCACACCCCAACCCTAATCCCCACAGAGATATACATCCCATCTCAAACCCCAACCTTAATCCCCACAGAGATATACATCCCATCTCACACCCCAACCCTAATCCCCACAGAGATATACATCCTATCTCAAAACCCAACCCTAATCCCCACAGAGATATACATCCCATCTGAAATCCCAATCCTAATCCCCGCAGGGATATACATCCCATCTCAAACCCCAACCCTAATCCCCACAGAGATATACATCCCAT
Source organism: Carcharodon carcharias (assembly GCF_017639515.1). Lineage (NCBI taxonomy): Eukaryota > Metazoa > Chordata > Chondrichthyes > Lamniformes > Lamnidae > Carcharodon > Carcharodon carcharias. Next base: position 79,626 of record NW_024470823.1, on the reverse strand, counting down.
CTCACACCCCAACCCTAATCCCCACAGAGATATACATCCATTCTCAAACCACCACCCTAATCTCCAAAGAGATATACATCCCATCTCAAACCCCGATCCTTAGCCCCAACACAAAGAAATACTATTTAATCCCCCCCCCGAACATTCTCCGACTCTTTCCCTCCTTTTCTCTCCTGCTCATCCTGACTTCCACTCTAACATTCACCACAACGCAAACCCAAATCCAAACCCAAACCCAAACCCTAAACCTAACCCTAACCAAAACCCAAACCCAAACCCAAACCCAAACCCTAACCCTAAATCCAAACCCTAACCCAAACCCAAACCCTAACCCTAACCTTAACCCAAACCCTATCCCTAACCCTAACCCAAACCCTAACCCAAACCCAAACCCTAATCCTAACCCTAACCCAAACCCAAACCCTAACCCTAACCCTAAATCCAAACCCTAACCCAAACCCAAACCCTAACCCTAATCTTAACCCAAACCCTAGCCCTAACCCTAACCCAAACCCTAACCCTAACCGAAACCCAAACCCTAACCCAAACCCAAACCCAAACCCTAATCCTAACCCTAACCCAAACCCTAACCCTAACCCTAACCCTAACCGAAACCCAAACCCAAACCCAAACCCTAACCCTAACCCTAACTGAAACCCAAACCCAAACCCTAAGCCAAACCCTAACCCAAAACTTAACCCTAACTGAAACCCAAACCCAAACCCTAACCCTAACCGAAACCCAAACCCAAACCCACATCCAAACCCTAACCCAAACCCTAACCCTAACCCTAACCCAAACGCTAACCCAAACCCAAACCCTAACCCTAACCCAAACCCTAACCCAAACCCAAACCCTAACCCTAACCCAAACCCAAACCCTGTCCCTAACACTAAACTTAACCCTAACTGAAACCCAAACCCAAACCCTAACCAAAACCCAAACCCTAACCCTAACCCTAACCCAAACCCTAACCCTAACCCTAACCCAAACCCAAACCCAAACCCTAACCCAAACCCTAACCCAAACCCAAACCCAAACCCAAACCCTAACCCTGACCCTAACCCTAACCCTAACCGAAACCCAAACCCAAACCCTAACCCAAAACCCAAACCCTAACCATAACCCTAACCCTAAACCTAACCGCTAACCCTAACCCTACCCCAAACCCTAACCATAACCCTGACTCTAACCCTAACCCTAACGCTAACTACTAACCCTAACCCTAACCCTTAACCCAAGCTCAAACCTTAAACCCAAACCCTAACCTTAACACTAACCCTAACCCAACCTTAACCCTAACCCTAATCCTAACCCATAACCCAAACTCTAACCCCATCGCTATCCCTATCCCTAACCTTAAGCATAAATCATAATCTGAACTCTAACCCTGTTTCCCTAACACAAACTCTAACCCCATCCCCATCTCCATCCTTAACCCTAACCTTAAATATTAAACCTAACCCTAACTCATAACCCAAACCCTAATCCTGTTTCCCTAACCCATAACCCAAACTCTAAACCCATCCCTATCCCTAACCCTAACCCTAACCCATAACCCTGTTTCCCTAACCCCTAAACCTAGACCTAACCCTAACCCTGTTTCCCTAACCCATAACCCAAACTGTAACCCCATCCCCATCCCTAACCCTAACCTTAACTAATAACCCTAACCCTAACTCATAACCCAAACCCTAACCCCTAAACCTAACCGCATCCCTGACCCCTAACCCTAGCCCCTAAACCTAACCATATCCTTAACCCTAACCAGATCCTAAATCCCAACCCTAACCCTAACTCATAACCTAAACCATGACCTTATCCCTAACCCTAATCTTTAACCCTGACATTTACCCAGGCCTTCAATACTACCGCTTATGATAATCATAAACTTACAATTAAACACCTAACCCTAACCTCTATCCCTAAACCTAACCCCTATCCCTAACCCTGACCCGTTTCCCTTAACCTGACCCCTATCCCTAACTCTAACACCTCTCTCTGATCCTGACACCTAACCCTAACTCTGACCCCAATCCCTAACCCTGACCCCTATACCTAACTCTGACCCCAATCCCTAACTCTGACACCTCTCACTGATCCTGACCGCATCCCTAACCCTGACCCCTATCCCTAACCCTGACCCCTATCCCTAACTCTGACCCCTATCCCTAACCCTGACCCCTATCCCTAACTCTGACCCCTATCCCTAACCCTGACCCCTATCCCTAACCATGACCCCTATCCCTAACTCTGACCCCTATCCCTAACCCTGACCCCTATCCCTAACTCTGACCCCTATCCCTAACCCTGACCCCTATCCCTAACCATGACCCCTATCCCTAACTCTGACCCCTATCCCTAACCCAGACCCCTATCCGTAAACCTGACCCCTATCCCTAACCCTGACCCCTATCCCTAACCCTGACACTTATCCCTAACTCTGACCCCTCTCCCTGATCCTGACCCCATCCCTGACCCTGACCCCCATCCCTAACCCTGACCCCTATCCCTAAACCTGACCCCTATCCCTAACCCTGACCCCTATCCCTAAACCTGACCCCTATCCCTAACCCTGACCCCTATCCCTAACCCTGACCCCTATACCTAACTCTGACCCCTCTCCCTAACTCTGACCCCTATCCCTAACCCTGACCCCTATCCCTAACCCTGACCCCTATACCTAACCCTGACCCCTATCCCTAACACTGACCCTTATCCCTAACTCTGACCCCTATCCCTAACCCTAACCCCTATACCTAACCCTGGACCCTATCCCTAACTCTGACCCCTATCCCTAACCCTGACCCCTATCCCTAACCCTGACCCCTATCCCTAACCCTAACCCCTATCCCTAACCCTAACCCCTATACCTAACCCTGACCCCTATCCCTAAACCTGACCCCTAGCCCTAAATCTGACACCTCTCTCTGATCCTGACACCTAACCCTAACTCTGACCCCTATCCCTAACCCTGACCCCTATCCCTAACCCTGACCCCAATCCCTAACCCTAACCCCTATCCCTAACTCTGACCCCTCTCCCTAACCCTAACCCCTATCCCTAACTCTGACCCCTATCCCTAACCCTAACCCCTATACCTAACCCTGACCCCTATCCCTAACTCTGACACCTCTCACTGATCCTGACACCTAACCCTCTCTGACCCCTATCCCTAACCCTGACCCCTATACCTAACTCTGACCCCTATCCCTAACCCTGACCCCTATACCTAACCCTGACCCCTCTCCCTAACTCTGACCCCTATCCCTAACCCTGACCCCTATACCTAACCCTGACCTCTCTCCCTAACTCTGACCCCTATCCCTAACCCTGACCCCTATCCCTAACCCTAACCCCTATACCTAACCCTGACCTCTCTCCCTAACTCTGACCACTATCCCTAACTCTGACCCCTGTCCCTAACCCTAACCCCTATCCCTAACCCTGACCCCTATCCCTAACTCTGACACCTCTCTCTGATCCTGACACCTAACCCTCTCTGACCCCTATCCCTAACCTTAACCCCTATACCTAACCCTAACCCCTATCCCTAACCCTGACCCCTATCCCTAACCTTAACCCCTATACCTAACCCTAACCCCTATCCCTAACCCTGACCTCTATCCCTAACCCTGACCCCTATCCCTAACCCTAACCCCTATCCCTAACCCTAACCCCTATCCCTAACCCTAACCCCTATACCTAACCCTAACCCCTATCCCTAACCCTAACCCCTATCCCTAACCCTAACCCCTATACCTAACCCTGACCCCTATCCCTAACCCTGACCCCTATACCTAACCCTAACCCCTATCCCTAACCCTAACCCCTATCCCTAACCCTAACCCCTATCCCTAAACCTGACCCCTATCCCTAACCATAATCCCTATACCTAACCCTAACCCCTATACCTAACCCTAACCCCTATACCTAACCCTAACCCCTATACCTAACCCTAACCCCTATCCCTAACCCTAACCCCTATACCTAACTCTGACCCCTATCCCTAACCCTGACCCTTATCCCTAACTCTGACCTCTATCCCTAACCCTGACCCCTATCCCTAACCCTAACCCTATCCCTAAACCTGACCCCTATCCCTAACTCTGACCCCTCTCACTGATCCTGACACCTAACCCTAACTCTGACCCCTATCCCTAACCCTGACCCCTATACCTAACTCTGACCCCAATACCTAACTCTGACCCCTATCCCTAACACTGACCCCTCTCACTGATCCTGACCGCATCCCTAAACCTGACCCCTATCCCTAACCCTGACCCCTATCCCTAACCCTGACCCCTATACCTAACTCTGAACCCTATCCCTAACTCTGAACCCTCTCACTGATCCTGACCCCTATCCCTAACCCTAACCCCTATCCCTAAACCTGACTCCTATCCCTAACTCTGACACCTCTCTCTGATCCTGACACCTAACCCTAACTCTGACCCCTATCCCTAACCCTGACCCCTATCCCTAACTCTGACCCCTATCCCTGACTCTAACTCTTACCCTAAACCTGACCCCTATCCCTGACCCTAACTCTTACCAGAACCCTGACCCTTATCCCTAATCCTGACCACTATCCCTAACCCTGACCCCTATCCCTAACCCTGACCCTTACACTAAACCTGACCCCCAACCCTAACCCTAACCCTTACACTAACCCTGACCCCTATCCCTAATCCTGACCCCTATCCCTAACCCTAACCCCTATCCCTAACCCAGACCCCTATCCCTAACCCTGATCCCCATCCCTAACTCTGACCCCTATCGCTAACCCTGACCCCTATCCCTAACACTGACCCCTATCCCTAACCCTGACCCCTATCCCTAACCCTAACCCCTATACCTAACTCTGACCCCAATCCCTAACTCTGACACCTCTCTCTAATCCTGACACCTAACCCTCTCTGAACCCTATCCCTAACTCTAACACCTATACCTAACCCTGACCCCTATCCCTAACACTGACCCCTATCCCTAACCCTGACCCCTATCCCTAAACCTGACCCCTATCCCTAACCCTGACCCCTATCCCTAACCCTGACCCCTATCCCTAACCCTGACCCCTGTCCCTAACCCTGACCCCTATCCCTGACCCTAACACTATCCCTAACTCCGACCCCTCTCCTGGATCCTGACCCCTATCCCTGACCCTGACCCCTATCCCTAACTCTGACCCCTTCCCCTAACCCTAACACTATCCCTAACTCCGACCCCTCTGCCGGATCCTGACCCCTATCCCTAACCCTAAAACCTATCCCTAACTCTGACCCCTCTCCCTGATACTGAGACCAATCCCTAACCCTGACCCCTATCCCTAACCCTAACCCCTATACCTAACTCTGACACCTCTCCCTGATACTGAGACCAATCCCTAACCCTGACCCCTATCCCTAACCCTAACCCCTATACCTAACTCTGACACCTCTCCCTGATCCTGACCCCTATCCCTAACACTGACCCCTAACCCTAACCCTAATCCCTATCCCTAAACCTGACCCCTAGCCCTAACTCTAACCCTAACCCTAACCTCTAGCCCTAACCCTGACCCTAACCCTAACCTCTAGCCCTAACCCTAACCCTGACCTCTAGCCCTAACCCTATCCCTGACCTCTAGCCCTAACCCTAAAACTGACCTCTAGCCCTAACCCTAACCCCTAACCCTAACCCTGACCCTTAGCCCTAACCCTGACCTCTAGCCCTAACCCTAACCCCTAGCACTAACCCTGACCCCTAGCCCTAACCCTGACCCCTAGCCCTAACCCTAACCCCTAGCACTAACCCTGACCCCTAGCACTAACCCTGACCCCTAGCCCTAACCCTGACCCCTAGCCCTATTCCTGACCTGACCCTAACCCCTAGCCCTAACCTTAACCCTAACCCCTAGCAACTATGCCATGAACACCTAACCTCTAACTCCAGACCCTAACCCTATTCCCAGCCACAATACTAACCCTAACCCTCACCCAAACCCTAAACCTTAACCTTAACTCTAACCTTAACCCTAAATACAAACCCAAACTCTACCCCCTAACTCTCAACCCTAACCCTTACCTTAAGCCCTAACTCTAACCCTAACCCCTTACCCTAAGCATTAACCCCCAACCTTTATACCTGACCTCCAATACTAACCCCTAACCCCAACTATAACAACTATCCCATGAGGCTCTAACCTCTGACCCTAACCCCCACTCTAACCTCAATGCTAGGTTTTAATGGTGAGCATTAGTGTTAGAGGTTTGGGAGTTAGCATTAGTGTGAATTAGGATCCTTAACTCAATGCCTGAACACCTAACCCCCAACCCTAAAACTAACTCTGACACTCACCATCAATTAAGATCAGAATCTGTAACAACTAACCCCGAAACCTTAATCCTATCACTAGCCCTAAACCCAAACCCTCACTGTTAGTGTCAATGAGGGTCAGAATCAGTAACCCCTAATCGCTCACCCTAACCTCTAAACCCTAAACATAACCCTCACTGTCAGTGTGAATCGGGGTCAGTCAGAGGGTAATTGCTGCACGTTGGTTGCTCAGGTGTCAGTTAGAGAGTAATTGCTGCAAATCAGCACCCTGAGCATCAGCCTGAAGGTTATTGTGTATCCCTGCCCACCCCTCATTCTCAGTGTGACGCAGAATGAGTGTATTCCCCCTGTCCATGTCAGTGTGGATTAGGGCCAGTCAGAGGGTAATTGCTGCAAGTTGGCTGCTGAATGGTCAGTCAAAAGGCAATTGCTACAAATCAGCACCTAGATGATGAGCCAGAGGGTAGTCATGTATCCCACATGTCCCACTGTCAGTGTAAGTCATGATCAATGTATTCCCCTTCTCACTGAGAATCAGTCAGAGGGTGAGTGCTGCATATTTGCTGCTCGAAGGCTAGTCAGAGGATAATTGCTGCAAATTGGCTGCTCGAGGGTCATTCAGGGGATAATTGCTGCAAATTGGCTGTTCAAGGGTCAGTCAGAGGCTAATGGTGCAAAATTCCATGCAAAGATTCACCAAGGTCCCTGAGACAGCACCTTCCAAACCCACAACCACTACCATCTAGAAGGACAAGGGCAGCAGACACATGGGAACACCACCACCTGGAAGTTCCCCTCCAAGCCACTCACCATCCTGACTTGGAAATATATCAGCTGTTCCTTCACTGTTGCTGGGTCAAAATCCTGACAGTCTCTCCCTAACAGCACTGTGGGTGTACCTACAGCACAGGGATTGCAGCAGTTCAAGAAGGCAGCTCATCATCACTTTCTCAAAGGGCAAGAAGGGATGGGCAATAAATGCTGGGCCCAGCCAGCGAAGCCCAGACACCATGATTGAGTCATAAAAAAAAATCAGCACTCTGAGGATCAGCCAGGGTATAACTGTGAGTCCTCCTCCATTAATGTCAGCATGAAGAAGGATTGGAGTATACACCCTCCTCGCTGTCAGTGTGAATCAGGTTCAGCCAGGGATGCTAACTGGCTGCTTGAGGGTCAGTCAGAGGATAATCGCTGCAAACTGGCTGCTCGAAGGGTCAGTTAGAGGATAATCACTGCAAATAGGCTGCTTGAGGGTCAGCTAGAGGATAATCGCTGCAAACTGGCTGCTCGAAGGGTCAGTCAGGGGGTAATTTCTGAAAATTTGCAGCTCAAGGGTCAGTTAGAGGGTAATCGCTGCGAATCAGCACCCCGAGGATCAGCCAGAGAGTGATGGTGCATTCCCACCACTGCCCAATCCCATCACTGACGGAGTGATTCAGATTAAGAATCCATAACGCTAACCCCTAACACCTACCCCCTAATACAGCTTCTGTCATAATTCCATAATCTACATGTTAAAATGATGAGATATCTCCATAAATTTGACGCTAGTGATTCTGATTTCACATGATATTCCAATATTATCATAAAGTTCAATCCCTTTGAGAAGGTGGTGCTGAGCTCCTTCTTGAACCGCTGCAGTCCCTGTGGCGTAGATACACCCACGGCGCTGTTAGGGAGGGAGTTCCAGGATTTTGTCCGTGTGGTGTAGGTACACCCACGGCGCAGTTAGGGAGGGAGTTCTAGGATTTTGTCCGTGTGGTGTAGGTACACCCACGGCGCTGTTAGTGAGGGAGTTCCAGGATTTTGTCCGTGTGGTGTAGGTACACCCACGGCGCTGTTAGGGAGGGAGTTCCAGGATTTTGTCCGTGTGGTGTAGGTACACCCACGGCGCTGTTAGGGAGGGAGTTCCAGGATTTTGTCCGTGTGGTGTAGGTACACCCACGGCGCAGTTAGGGAGGGAGTTCTAGGATTTTGTCCGTGTGGTGTAGGTACACCCACGGCGCTGTTAGGGAGGGAGTTCCAGGATTTTGTCCCTGTGGTGTAGGTACACCCACGGCGCTGTTAGGGAGGGAGTTCCAGGATTTTGTCCGTGTGGTGTAGGTACACCCACGGCACTGTTAGGGAGGGAGTTCCAGGATTTTGTCCGTGTGGTGTAGGTACACCCACGGCGCTGTTAGGGAGGGAGTTCTAGGATTTTGTCCTGTGTGGTGTAGGTACACCCACGGCGCTGTTAGGGAGGTAGTTCCAGGGTTTTGTCTGTGTGGTGTAGGTACACCCACGGCGCTGTTAGGGTGGGAGTTCCAGGATTTTGTCCGTGTGGTGTAGGTACACCCACGGCGCTGTTAGGGAGGGAGTTCCAGGATTTTGACCCAGTGACAGTGAAGGAACAGCCGATATATTTCCAAGTCAGGATGGTGAGTGACTTGGAGGGGAACTTCCAGGTGGTGGTGTTCCCCATGTGTCTGCTGCCCTTGTCCTTCTAGATGGTAGTGGTGGTGGTTTTGAAAGGTGGTGTCTCAGGGAGCTTGGTGAATCTTTGCATGGAATTTTGCATCCATAATCCTCTGTCTAACCCTTGAAAAGCCAATTTCAATGAGGTATTCAGGAAGAAACCTTCAAAATTAGAGTTGCTCGTGATGCTCAAAATTGGATTATTCTCGCTATTTCAGTGAGAGCCCCTCTGCTGGTACAAACGTGTGTGGTTGCCTTAAGAGTTCAAAATGCACATTGTGATTTTCAATATGCTAATACGCGTCAGTGAGAGAGAGGCTGGAATCAAATTGAAGGGAATGGGGTGGATGATATATGGAGTAACAGATACAAAGGAGTGAGTAATAGACAAGGGATATAATCAAGAGGTTCAGGCTAGCTTAGACATCAAATAACAGATACCTGGGAATGAGTTACAGACTGGAATCTAATCGAGAGGCTCTGGGTGGTTTATATATAGAACAACGGATACCTGGGAGTGAGTAAGAAATTGGAATGAAGTTGAAGGTTTCGGGATGGTTTATCAATAGAATAACAGATACCCGGGAGTGAGTTACAGACTGGAATCTAATCGAGGTGTTTAGGGTGGTTTATATATGGAACAACAAATACCCGGGAGTGAGTTACAGACTGGAGTCTAATCGAGGTGTTTAGGGTGGTTTATATATAGAACAACAGATACCCGGGAGTGAGTTACAGACTGGAATCTAATCGAGAGGTTCGCGGGGGGGGGGGTGGGATTATATATAGAATAACAGAGAGCAGGGTGAGAGTTACAGAATGTAATCTAATTGAGGGGTTCGGTGCAGATTTATTTACAGAATAACAGATACCCGGGAGTGAGTTACAGACTGGAATCTAATCGAGGTGTTTGGGGAGGTTTATATATAGAATAACAGATACCCGTGAGTGAGTTACAGACTGGAATCTAATCGAGGGGTTCGGGGTGGTTTATATATCGAGTTACAGATACCCGGGAGTGAGTTACAGACTGGAATCTAATCGAAGGGTTCGGGGGCAGTGGGATTATATATAGAATAACAGATAGCAGGGTGAGAGTTACAGAATGTAATCTAATCGAGGGGTTCGGTGTACATTTATATATAGAATAACAGATACCCGGGAGTGGGTTACAGACTGGAATATAAAGGAGGGGTTCGGGTTGTGATTTACAGACTAGAATATAATCGAGGGGTTCGGGGTGGTTTATATATAAAATAACAGGAACCCGAGAGTGAGTTACAGACTGGAATCTAATCGAGGGGTTTGGGGTGGTTTATATATAGAATAACAGATACCCGGGAGTGAGTTACAGTCTGGAATCTAATCGAGGGGTTCGGGGGGGTTTATATATAGAACAACGGATACCTGGGAGTGAGTAAGACATTGGAATGAAGTTGAAGGTTTCGGGATGGTTTATCAATAGAATAACAGATACTCGGGAGTGAGTTACAGACTGGAATCTAATCGAGGTGTTTAGGGTGGTTTATATATAGAACAACAGATACCCGGGAGTGAGTTACAGACCGGAATCTAATCGAGGTGTTTAGGGTGGTTTATATATAGAACAACAGATACCCGGGAGTGAGTTACAGACTGGAATCTAATCAAAGGGTTCGGGGGTTTGGGATTATATATAGAATAACAGATAGCAAGGTGAGAGTTACAGAATGTAATCTAATCGAGAGATTCAGGGTGATTTATATATAGAATAACAGATACCCAGGAGTGAGTTACAGACTGGAATCTAATCGAGGGGTTCGGGGTGGTTTATATATAGAATAACAGATACCCGGGAGTGGGTTACAGACTGGAACCTAATCGAGGGGTTCGTGGTATGTTATATATAGAATAATATATACCCGGAAGTGAGTTACAGACTGGAATCTTATTGAAGGGTTAGGGGTGGTTTATGTATAGAATAACAGATACCCGGGAGTGAGTTACAGACTGGAATCTAATCGAGTAGTTCGGTATGGTATATATATAGCATAACAGATACCCGGGAGTGAGTTACAGACTGGAATCTAATCGAAGGATTCAGGGTGGTTTATGTATAGAATAACAGACACGCGGGTGTGAGTTACAGACTGGAATCCAAGTGAGGGGTTTGGGTGTGGTTTATATATTGAATAGCAGGTACATGTGAGTGAGTTATAGACTGGAATTTAATCGAGGGTTCGGGGTGGTTGATATAAAGAATAACAGATACCCTGGCGTGTGTTACAAACTGGAATCAAATCGAGGGAGTCGGTGTGGGTTATATATAGAATAACAGATACCCGGGAGTGAGTTCCAGACTGGAATCTAATCCAGGCGTACTCGGTAATTTATATACAGACTAACAGATACCCGGGAGTGAGTTACAGACTGAAATTTAATCGAGGGTTTCGGGATGGTTTATATATAGATTAACAGATACCCGGGAGCGAGTTACAGACAGGAATCTAATCGAGCTGTTCGGCATGGTTTATATATAGAATAACAGATACCCAGGAGTGAGTTACAGACTGGAATCTAATCGAGGGGTTCGGGGTTGTTTATATATAGATTAACAGATACCCGGGAGTGAGTTACAGACTGGAATCTAATCATGGGGTTCGGGGTGGTTTATATATAGATTAACAGATACCCGGGAGTGAGTTACGGACTGGAATCTAATCGAGGGTTTCGGGATGGTTTATATATAGAATAACAGATACCCTGGCGTGAGTTACAAACTGGAATCAAATCGAGGGATTCGGAGTGGTTTAAATATAGAATAACAGATGCCCGGGAGTGAGTTACAGACTGGAATCTAATCCAGGCGTACTCGGTGATTTATATATAGACTAAAAGATACCCGGGAGTGAGTTACAGACTGGAATCTAATCGAGGGTACAGGGTGGTTTATATATAGAATAACAAATACCCGGGAGTGAGTTACTGACTGGAATCTAATCGAGGGGCTCGGTGGGCTTAATATATAGAAACACAGATAACCGGGAGTGAGTTACAGACTGGAATCTAATCGAGGGGTTCCGGGTGGTTTATATATAGAATAACAGATAACCAGGAGTGAGTTACAGACTGGAATCTAATCGAGGTTTTCGGGGTGATTGAATATAGAATAACAGATAGCAGGGAGTGAATTACAGACTGGAATCTAATCGAGGGGTTCAGGGTGGTTTATATATAGAATGACAGATAACCAGGAATGAGTTACAGACTGGAATCTAGTCTACAGGTTTAGGGTGGTTTATATATAGAATAAGAGATGCCCGGGTGTGATTTACAGACTAGAATTTAATTGAGGGGTTCTGGGTGCTTAATATATAGAATAACAGATACCCGGTACATTTTTACTGACTGTGTCAAATTTAATGGTTCATGGTTCTTTATATATAGATTAACAGATACCCGGGAGTGAGATACAGACTGGAATCTAATTGAGTGTTCGGGGTGCTTTAGATATAGAATAACAGATACCCGAGAGTGATATACATACTGGAATCTACTCTAAATGTTCAGGGTGGTTTATATATAGAATAAGAGATGTCCAGTTGTGATTTACAGACTATAATTTAATCGAGGGGTTCGGGGTGGTTTATATATAGAATAACAAATACCCTGGCATGAGTTACAAACTGGAATCAAATAGAGGGATTCGGAGTGGGTTACATATAGAATAACAGATGCCCGGGAGTGAGTTACAGACTGGAATCTAATCCAGGGGTACTCGGTGATTTATGTATAGACTAAAAGATACCCGGGAGTGAGTTACAGACTGGAATTTAATCGAGGGGTTCGGGTTGGTTTATATATAGAATAACAGACACCCAGGAGTGAGTTACAGACTGGAATATAATCGACGGTACAGGGTAGTTTATATATAGAATAACAAATACCCGGGAGTGAGTTACTGACTGGAATCTAATCGAGGGGCTCGGTGGGCTTAATATATAGAATAACAGATACCCCTAAGTGAGTTACAGACTGGAATCTACTCGAGGAGTTCGAGGTGCTTTATATATAGAATAACAGATACTCGGGAGTGAGTTACAGACTGGAATTTAATTGAGGGGTTCGGGGTGGTTTATATATAGATGAACAAATACCAGGGAGTGAGTTACAGACTGGAATCTAATCGAGGGGCTCGGGGTGTTTTATATGTAGAATAACAGATACCCGGTAGTGAGTTACAGACTGGAATCTACTCTAAGGGTTCAGGGTGGTTTATATATTGAAAACCAGAAACCCGGGAGTGATTTACAGACTGGTATCTATTCTAAGAGTTAAGGGTGGTTTATATATAGAAAAATAGATAACAGGGAATGAGTTACAGACTGGAATATAATCAAGGTTTTCGGGGTGATTTATATATAGAATAACAGATACCCGGGAGTGAGTTACAGTCTGGAATCTAATCGAGTGGTTCGGGGTGGTTTATATATAGAATAAGAGATACCCGGGAGTGAGTTACAGACTGGAATCTAATCGAGGGGTTCAGGGTGGCTTATATATAGAATGAAAGATAACCAGGAGTGAGTTACAAACTGGAAACTAATCGAGGTGTTTGGGGTGGTTTATATACAGATTAACAGATACCCGGGAGTGAGTTACAGACTGGAATCTAATTGAGGGGTTTGGGGTGGTTTATATATAGAATAACAGATACCCGGGAGTGAGTTACAGACTGGAATCTAATCGAGGTGTTCGGTATGGTTTATATATGGAATAACATACCCAGGAGTGAGTTACAGACTGGAATCTACTCGAAAGGTTCAGGGTGGTTGATAAATAGAATAAGAGATGCCCGGGTGTGATTTACAGACTCGAATCTAATCGAGGTGTTGGGGTGGTTTAAAAAAGAAATACAGATATCCGGGAGTGAGTTACAGAATGGAATCTAATCGAGGTGTTCGGGGTGGTTTATATATAGAAAAACAGATTCCCGGGAGTGAGTTACAGACTGGAATCTAATCGACGGATTCGGGAGGGTTTATATATAGAATAACAGATACCCGGGAGTGAGTTACAGACTGGACTCTTCTCTAACGGTTCAGGGTGGTTTATATATAGAATAATAGGTACCCGGGAGTGAGTTACAGACTGGAATCTAATCGAGGGGTTCAGGGTGGTTTATATATAGAATGAAAGATAACCAGGAGTGAGTTACAGACTGGAAACTAATTGAGCTGCTTGGGGTAGTTTATATATAGAATAACAGATACCCGTGAGTGAGTTACAGACTGGAATCTAATCGAGGGATTCGGAGTGGTTTAAATATAGAATAACAGATACCCGGGAGTGAGTTACAGACTGGAATCTAATCCAGGGGTACTCGGTGATTTATATATAGACTAAAAGATACCTGGGAGTGAGTTACTGACTGGAATCTAATCGAGGGGCGCGGTGGGCTTAATATATAGAACAACAGCTACCCCGGAATGAGTTACAGACTGGAATATATTTGAGGAGTTCGAGGTGGTTTATATATAGAATAAAAGATACCCGGGAGTGAGTTACATACTGGAATTTAATCGAGGGACTCAGTGTGTTTTATATGTAGAATAACAGATACCCGGCAGTGAGTTACATACTGGAATCTACTCTAAGGGTTCAGGGTGGTTTATATATTGAAAAACAGAAACCCGGGAGTGAGTTACAGACTGGAATCTACTCTAAGGGTTAAGGGTGGTTTATATATAGAAACACAGATAACCGGGAGTGAGTTACAGACTAGAATCTAATCGAGGGGTTCGGGGTGGTTTATATATAGATTAACAGATTCCCGGGAGTGAGTTACAGACTGGACTCTACTCTAAGTGTTCAGGGTGGTTTATATATAGAATAATAGATACCCGGGAGTGAGTTACAGACTGGAATCTAATCGAGGTGTTCGGAGTGGTTTATATATAGAAAAACTGAAACCGGGTTTGAGTTACAAACTGGAATCTAATCGAGGCGTTCAGGGTGGTTTATATATAGAATGAAAGATAACCAGGATTGAGATACAGACTGGAAACTAATCGAGGTGTTTGGGGTGGTTTTATATAGAATAACAGATACCCGTGAGTGAGCTACAGACTGGAATCTAATCGAGGGGTTCGGGGTGGTTTATATATAGAAAAACAGAAATCCGGGTTTAAGTTACACACTGGAATCTAATCGAGGTTTTCAGGGTGATTTATATATACAATAACAGATACCAGGGAGTGAATTACAGACTGGAATCTAATTGAGGAGTTCGGGGTGGTTTATATGTAGAATTCAGATACCAGGGAGTGAGTTACAGACTGGAATCTAATCGAGTAGTTCGGTATGGTTTATATATAGCATAACAGATAACCGGGAGTGAGTTACAGACTGGAATCTAGTCTGAAGGTTTAGGGTGGTTTATATATAGAATAAGAGATGCCCGGGTGTGATTTACAGACTAGAATTTAATCGAGGGGTTCTGGGTGCTTAATATATAGAATAACAGATAACCCGTACATTTTTACCGACTGTGTCAAATTTAATGGTTCATGGTGCTTTATATATAGATTAACAGATACCCGGGAGTGAGTTACAGACTGGAATCTAATTGAGTGTTCGGGGTGGTTTAGATATATAATAACAGATACTCGAGAGTGATATACATACTGGAATCTACTCTAAATTTTCAGGGTGGTTTATATATAGAATAAGAGATGTCCGGTTGTGATTTACAGACTACAATTTAATCGAGGGATTCGGGGTGGTTTATATAAAAAATAACAGGAACCTGGGAGTGAGTTACAGACTGGAATCTAATCGACGGGTTCGGGGTGGTTTATATATAGAATAGCAGATACACGTGAGTGAGTTACAGACTGGAACCTAATCGAGGGTTCGGGGTGGTTGATATATAGAATAACAAATACCCTGGCGTGAGTTACAAACTGGAATCAAATAGAGGGATTAGGAGTGGGTTACATATAGAATAACAGATGCCCTGGAGTGAGTTACAGACTGGAATCTAATCCAGGGGTACTCGGTGATTTATGTATAGACTAAAAGATACCCGGGCGTGATTTACACACTGGAATTTAATCGGGTGGTTCGGGATAGTTTATATATAGAATAACAGAGACCCAGGAGTGAGTTACAGACTGGAATCTAATCGAGGGGTACAGGGTGGCTTATATATAGAATAACAG
The DNA here is from genome assembly GCF_017639515.1 of Carcharodon carcharias. NCBI lineage: Eukaryota > Metazoa > Chordata > Chondrichthyes > Lamniformes > Lamnidae > Carcharodon > Carcharodon carcharias. Next base: position 63,652 of record NW_024470823.1, on the reverse strand, counting down.
ATACCTGGGAGTGAGTTACAGACTGGAATCTAATCGAGGAGTTCGAGGTGCTTTATATATAGAATAACAGATACCCGGGAGTGAGTTACAGACTGGAATCTAATTGAGGGGTTCGGGGTGGTTTATAAAAAGATAAACAGATACCAGGGAGTGAGTTACAGACTGGAATCTAATCGAGGGGCTCGGGGTGTTTTATATGTAGAATAACAGATACCCAGTAGTGAGTTACAGACTGGAATCTACTCTAAGGGTTCAGGGTGGTTTATATATTGAAAAACAGAAACCCAGGAGTGAGTTACAGACTGGAATCTATTCTAAGGGTTAAGGGTGGTTTATATATAGAATAACAGATACCCGGGAGTGAGTTACAGACTGGAATCTAATCGAGGAGGTCGGGGTGGTTTATATATAGAATAACAGATACCCAGCATTGAGTTACTGGCTGGAATATAATCGAGGGGTTCGGGGTTTTATATATATAGAATAAGAGATACCCGGGATTGAGTTACAGACTGGAATCTAATTGAGGGGTTCGGGGTGGTTTATATATAGCATCACAGATAACTGGGAGTGTGTTACAGACTGGAATCTAGTCTAAACGTTTAGGGTGGTTTATATATAGAATAAGAGATGCCCGGGTGTGATGTAGAGACTAGAATCTAATCGAGGGGTTCTGGGTGCTTAATATATAGAATAACAGATAACCGGTACATTTTTACCGACTGGTGTCAAATTTAATGGTTCATGGTGCTTTATATATAGATTAACAGATACCCGGGAGTGAGATACAGACTGGAATCTAATCGAGGTGTTCGGGGTGGTTCATATTTAGAATAACAGATACCCGGGAGTGAGTTACAGACTGGAATCTAATCGAGGGGTTCGGGGTGGTTTATATATAGAATAACGGAGACCCGCGGTTGAGTTACAGACTGGAATCTAATCAAGTGGTTCGGGGAGTTTTATAAATAGAATAACAGATACCTGGGAGTGATTTTCATACTGGATTATACTCTAAAGTTTCAGGGTGGTTTTTATATAGAATAAGAGATGTCCGGGTGTGATTTACAGACTAGAATCTAATCGAGGGGTTTGGGGTGGTTTATATATAAAATAAGAGAAAACTGGGAGTGAGTTACAGACTGGAATTTAATCGAGGGTTTTGGGATGGTTTATATATAGAATAACAGATACCCGTGAGTGAGTTACAGACTGGAATCTAATCGAGGGGTTCGGATGCGTTTATATATAGAATAACAGATACCCGTGAGTGAGTTACAGACTGGAATCTAATCGAGGGGCTTGGGGTGGTTTATATGTAAAATAACAGATACCCGGGAGTGAGTTACAGACTGGAATCTAATCGAGGGTACAGGGTGGTTTATATATAGAATAACAGATACCCGGGAGTGAGTTACTGACTGCAATCTAATCGACGGGCTCGGTGGGCTTAATATATACTATAACAGATACCCCGGAGTGAGTTACAGACTGAAATCTACTCTAAAGGTTCAGGGTGGTTTATATATAGAATAAGAGATGCCCGGGTGTGATTTACAGACTAGAATCTAATCGAGGGGTTCTGGGTGCTTTATATAAATAATATCAGATACTAGGGAGTGAGTTACAGACTGGAATATAATCGATGGGTTCGGCGTGGTTTATATAAAGAATAGCAGATACCCGGGAGTGAGTTAAAGACTGGAATATAATCGAGTGGTTCGGGGAGGTTTATATATAGAATAACAGATAACCGGGGCTGATATACATACTGGAATGTACTCGAAAGTTTCAGGGTGGTTTATATATAGAATAAGATATGCCCGGGTGTGATTTACAGACTGGAATCTAATCGCGGGGTTCGGCGTGGTTTATATATAGAATAACAGATATCCAGGATTGAGTTACAGTCTAGAATCTAATCGAGGTGTTGGGGTGGTTTAAAAAAGAATAATAGATATGCGGGAGTAAGGTACAGACTGGAGTCTAATCGAGGGGTTCGGGGTGGTTTATATATAGAATAACAGATGCCCGGGAGTGAGTTACAGACTGGAATCCAAACGAGGGGTTCGGGATGGTTTATATATAGAATAACACATACGCGTGAGTGAGTTATAGACTAGAAACTAATCGAGGGTTCGTGGTTGTTTATATATAGAATAACAGATACCCTGGCGTGAGTTACAAACTGGAATCAAATTGAGGGGTTCGGAGTGGGTTATATATAGAATAACAGATACCCGGGAGTGAGTTCCAGACTGGAATCTAATGCAGGGGTACTCGGTGATTTATATATAGACTAAAAGTTACCCGGGCGTGATTTACACACTGGAATTTAATCGGGTGGTTCGGGATAGTTTATATATAGAATAACAGAGACCCGGGAGTGAGTTACAGACTGGAATCTAATCGAGGGGTTCGGGGTGGTTTATATATAGAATAACCGTTACCCGGGAGTGAGTTACAGACTGGAATCTAATCGAGGGGTTCCGGGTGGTTTATATATAGAATAATAGATTACTGGGAGTGAGTTACAGAATGCAATCTAATCGAGGGGTTCGGGGTGGTTTATATATAGAATAACAGATAACCGGGAGTGAGTTACAGACTGGAATCTAATCGAGGGGTTCCGGGTGGTTTATATATAGAATAATAGATTACTGGGAGTGAGTTACAGAATGCAATCTAATCGAGGGGTTCGGGGTGGTTTATAAATAGAATAACAGATAACCGGGAGTGAGTTACAGACTGGAATCTAATCGAGAGGTTCGGGGAGGTTTATATATAGAATAACAGATACCCGGGCGTGAGTTACAGACTGGAATCCAAACGAGGGGTTCGGGGTGGTTTATATATAGAATAACACATACGCGTGAGTGAGTTATAGACTAGAATCTAATCGAGGGTTCGTGGTTGTTTATATATAGAATAACAGATACCCTGGCGTGAGTTACAAACTGGAATCAAATTGAGGGGTTCGGAGTGGGTTATATATAGAATAACAGATACCCGGGAGTGAGTTACAGACTGGAATCTAATGCAGGGGTACTCGGTGATTTATATATAGACTAAAAGTTACCCGGACGTGATTTACACACTGGAATTTAATCGGGTGGTTCGGGATAGTTTATATATAGAATAACAGAGACCCAGGAGTGAGTTACAGACTGGAATCTAATCGAGGGGTACAGGTTGGTTTATATATAGAATAACAGATACCTGGGATTGAGTTACAGACTGGAATTTAATTGAGGGGTTCGGGGGGTTTATATATAGAATAACAGATACCCGCGTGTGAGTTACAGACTGGAAAATAACCGAGGGATTCGTCGTGGTTTATATATAGAATAACGGATACCCGGGAGTGAGTTACAGACCGGAATCTAATCCAGTGGTTCGGTGTAGTTTATATATAGAATAACAGATACCCGGGAGTGAGTTACAGACTGGAATCTAATCGAGGGGTTCAGGGTGGTTTATATATAGAATAACAGATTACTGGGAGTGAGTTACAGAATGCAATCTAATCGAGGGTTTCGGGGTGGTTTATATATAGAATAACAGATAACCGGGAGTGAGTTACAGACTGGAATCTAATCGAGGGGTTCGGGGGGGTTTATAGAAAAAATAGAAGATACCCAGGAGTGAGTTACAGACTGGAATCTAATCGAGCTGTTCAGGGTGGTTTATGTATAGAATAACTGATACGCGGGAGTGAGTTACAGACTGGAATCTAATCCAGGTGTTCAGGGTGGTTTATATACAGAATAACAGATACGCGGGAGTGAGTTACAGACTGGAATCTACTCAAGGTGTTCAGGGTGGTTTATATATAGAAAAGCAGATACGCGGGAGTGAGTTACAGACTGGAATCTTATCAAGGAATTTGAGTGGCCTATATATAGAATCACAGGTACACTCTAATACAATCTAATCGAGGTGTTCCGGGTTGTTTTTATATAAAATATCAAATTCCGGCGATTCAGTTACAGATTGGAATCTACACTAAGGGTTCAGGATGTTTTATATATAGAATTACAGATACCCGGGTGGGATTTACAGACTAGAATCTAATCGAGGCGTACGGGGTGGTTTATATATGGAATAACAGATACCCGGGATTGAGTTACTGACCGCAATCTAATTGAGGGGTTCGGGGTGGTTTATATATAGATAAACAAATACCAGGGAGTGAGTTACATACTGGAATCTAATCGAGGGGCTCGGGGTGTTTTATATGTAGAATAACAGATACCCGGTAGTGAGTTACAGACTGGAATCTACTCTAAGGGTTCAGGGTGGTTTATATATTGAAAACCAGAAACCCGGGAGTGATTTAGAGACTGGTATCTATTCTAAGAGTTAAGGGTGGTTTATATATAGAAAAATAGATAACAGGGAATGAGTTACAGACTGGAATATAATCAAGGTTTTCGGGGTGATTTATATATAGAATAACCGTTACCCGGGAATGAGTTACAGACTGGAATCTAATCGAGTGGTTCAGGGTGGTTTATATATAGAATAACAGATTACTGGAATGAGTTACAGAATGCAATCTAATTGAGGGGTTCGGGGTGGTTTATATATCGAATAACAGATACGCGGGAGTGAGTTACAGACTGGAACCTAATCGAGCTGTTCAGGGTGGTTTATGTATAGAATAACAGATACGAGGGAGTGAGTTACAGACTGGAATCTAATCCAGGTGTTCAGGGTGGTTTATATACAGAATAACAGATACGCGGGAGTGAGTTACAGACTGGAATCTAATCGAGGTGTTCAGGGTGGTTTAAATGTAGAACAACAGATACCCGGGAGTGAGTTACAGACTGGAATCTACTCAAGGTGTTCAGGGTGGTTTATATATAGAAAAGCAGATACGCGGGAGTGAGTTACAGACTGGAATCTTATCAAGGAATTTGAGTGGCCTATATATAGAATCACAGGTACACTCTAATACAATCTAATCGAGGTGTTCCGGGTTGTTTTTATATAAAATATCAAATTCCGGCGATTCAGTTACAGATTGGAATCTACACTAAGGGTTCAGGATGTTTTATATATAGAATTACAGATAACCGGGAGTGAGTTACAGACTAGAATCTAATCGAGGCGTACGGGGTGGTTTATATATGGAATAACAGATACCCGGGATTGAGTTACTGACCGCAATCTAATTGAGGGGTTCGGGGTGGTTTATATATAGATAAACAAATACCAGGGAGTGAGTTACATACTGGAATCTAATCGAGGGGCTCGGGGTGTTTTATATGTAGAATAACAGATACCCGGTAGTGAGTTACAGACTGGAATCTACTCTAAGGGTTCAGGGTGGTTTATATATTGAAAACCAGAAACCCGGGAGTGATTTAGAGACTGGTATCTATTCTAAGAGTTAAGGGTGGTTTATATATAGAAAAATAGATAACAGGGAATGAGTTACAGACTGGAATATAATCAAGGTTTTCGGGGTGATTTATATATAGAATAACAGATACCCGGGAGTGAGTTACAGTCTGGAATCTAATCGAGTGGTTCGGGGTGGTTTATATATAGAATAAGAGATACCCGGGAGTGAGTTACAGACTGGAATCTAATCAAGCTGTTCAGGGTGGTTTATGTATAGAATAACAGATACGCGGGAGTGAGTTACAGACTGGAATCTAATCCAGGTGTTCAGGGTGGTTTATATACAGAATAACAGATACGCGGGAGTGAGTTACAGACTGGAATCTAATCGAGGTGTTCAGGGTGGTTTAAATGTAGAACAACAGATACCCGGGAGTGAGTTACAGACTGGAATCTTTTCAAGGTGTTCAGGGTGGTTTATATACAGAATAACAGATACGCGGGAGTGAGTTACAGACTGGAATCTAATCGAGGTGTTCAGGGTAGTTTAAATGTAGAACAACAGACACCCGGGAGTGAGTTACAGACTGGATTCTACTCAAGGTGTTCAGGGTGGTTTATATATAGAAAAGCAGATACGCGGGAGTGAGTTACAGACTGGAATCTTATCAAGGAATTTGAGTGGCCTATATATAGAATCACAGGTACACTGGCGTGAGTAACAGGATACAATCTAATCGAGGTGTTCCGGGTTGTTTTTATATAAAATATCAAATTCCGGCGATTCAGTTACAGATTGGAATCTACACTAAGGGTTCAGGATGTTTTATATATAGAATTACAGATACCCGGGTGGGATTTACAGACCAGAATCTAATCGAGGCGTACGGGGTGGTTTATATATGGAATAACAGATACCCGGGATTGAGTTACTGACCGCAATCTAATTGAGGGGTTCGGGGTGGTTTATATATAGATAAACAAATACTAGGAAGTGAGTTACAGACTGGAATCTAATCGAGGGGCTCGGGGTGTTTTATATGTGGAATAACAGATACCCAGTAGTGAGTTACAGACTGGAATCTACTCTAAGGGTTCAGGGTGGTTTATATATTGAAAACCAGAAACCCGGGAGTGATTTAGAGACTGGTATCTATTCTAAGGGTTAAGGGTGGTTTATATATAGAAAAATAGATAACAGGGAATGAGTTACAGACTGGAATATAATCAAGGTTTTCGGGGTGATTTATATATAGAATAACAGATACCCGGGAGTGAGTTACAGTCTGGAATCTAATCGAGTGGTTCGGGGTGGTTTATATATAGAATAAGAGATACCCGGGAGTGAGTTACAGACTGGAATCTAATCGAGGGGTTCAGGGTGGCTTATATATAGAATGAAAGATAACCAGGAGTGAGTTACAGACTGGAAACTAATCGAGGTGTTTGGGGTGATTTATATACAGAATAACAGATACCCGGGAGTGAGTTACAGACTGGAATCTAATTGAGGGGTCTGGGGTGGTTTATATATAGAATAACAGATACCCAGGAGTGAGTTACAGACTGGAATCTAATCGAGGTGTTCGGTATGGTTTATATATGGAATAACATACCCAGGAGTGAGTTACAGACTGGAATCTACTCGAAAGGTTCAGGGTGGTTGATAAATAGAATAAGAGATGCCCGGGTGTGATTTACAGACTCGAATCTAATCGAGGTGTTGGGGTGGTTTAAAAAAGAAGAACAGATATCCGGGAGTGAGTTACAGAGTGGAATCCAAGCGAGGGGTTTGGGGTGGTTTATATATAGAATAACAGATTCCCGGGAGTGAGTTACAGAGTGGAATCCAAGCGAGGGGTTTGGTGTGGTTTATATATAGAATAACAGACACCCGGGAGTTAGTTATAGACTAGAATCTAATCGAGGGTTCATGGTTGTTTATATATAGAATAACAGATACCCTGGCGTGAGTTACAGACTGGAATCAAATCGAGGGGTTCAGAGTGGGTTACATATAGAATAACAGATACCCGGGAGTGAGTTACAGACTGGAATCTAATCCAGGGGTACTCGGTGATTTATATATAGACTAAAAGTTACCCGGGCGTGATTTACACACTGGAATTTAATCGGGTGGTTCGGGATAGTTTATATATAGAATAACAGAGACCCAGGAGTGAGTTACAGACTGGAATCTAATCGAGGAGTTCCGGGTGGTTTATATATAGAATAATAGATTACTGGGAGTGAGTTACAGAATGCAATCTAATCGAGGGGTTCGGGGTGGTTTATAAATAGAATAACAGATAACCGGGAGTGAGTTACAGACTGGAATCTAATCGAGGGGTTCGGGTTGGTTTATATATAGAATAACAGATACGCGGGAGTGAGTTACAGACTGGAATCTACTCAAGGTGTTCAGGGTGGTTTATATATAGAAAAGCAGATACGCGGGAGTGAGTTACAGACTGGAATCTTATCAAGGAATTTGAGTGGCCTATATATAGAATCACAGGTACACTCTAATACAATCTAATCGAGGTGTTCCGGGTTGTTTTTATATAAAATATCAAATTCCGGCGATTCAGTTACAGATTGGAATCTACACTAAGGGTTCAGGATGTTTTATATATAGAATTACAGATACCCGGGTGGGATTTACAGACTAGAATCTAATCGAGGCGTACGGGGTGGTTTATATATGGAATAACAGATACCCGGGATTGAGTTACTGACCGCAATCTAATTGAGGGGTTCGGGGTGGTTTATATATAGATAAACAAATACCAGGGAGTGAGTTACATACTGGAATCTAATCGAGGGGCTCGGGGTGTTTTATATGTAGAATAACAGATACCCGGTAGTGAGGTACAGACTGGAATCTACTCTAAGGGTTCAGGGTGGTTTATATATTGAAAACCAGAAACCCGGGAGTGATTTACAGACTGGTATCTATTCTAAGCGTTAAGGGTGGTTTATATATAGAAAAATAGATAACAGGGAATGAGTTACAGACTGGAATATAATCAAGGTTTTCGGGGTGATTTATATATAGAATAACCGTTACCCGGGAGTGAGTTACAGACTGGAATCTAATCGAGTGGTTCAGGGTGGTTTATATATAGAATAACAGATTACTGGGAGTGAGTTACAGAATGCAATCTAATCGAGGGGTTCGGGGTGGTTTATATATAGAATAACAGATAACCGGGAGTGAGTTACAGACTGGAATCTAATCGAGGGGTTCGGGGGGGTTTATAGAAAAAATAGAAGATACCCGGGAGTGAGTTACAGACTGGAATCTAATCAAGCTGTTCAGGGTGGTTTATGTATGGAATAACAGATACGCGGGAGTGAGTTACAGGCTGGAACCTAATCGAGCTGTTCAGGGTGGTTTATGTATAGAATAACAGATACGCGGGAGTGAGTTACAGACTGGAATCTAATCCAGGTGTTCAGGGTGGTTTATATACAGAATAACAGATACGCGGGAGTGAGTTACAGACTGGAATCTAATCAAGGTGTTCAGGGTGGTTTAAATGTAGAACAACAGATACGCGGGAGTGAGTTACAGACTGGAATCTACTCAAGGTGTTCAGGGTGGTTTATATATAGAAAAGCAGATACGCGGGAGTGAGTTACAGACTGGAATCTTATCAAGGAATTTGAGTGGCCTATATATAGAATCACAGGTACACTCTAATACAATCTAATCGAGGTGTTCCGGGTTGTTTTTATATAAAATATCAAATTCCGGCGATTCAGTTACAGATTGGAATCTACACTAAGGGTTCAGGATGTTTTATATATAGAATTACAGATACCCGGGTGGGATTTACAGACTAGAATCTAATCGAGGCGTACGGGGTGGTTTATATATGGAATAACAGATACCCGGGATTGAGTTACTGACCGCAATCTAATTGAGGGGTTCAGGGTGGTTTATATATAGATAAACAAATACCAGGGAGTGAGTTACATACTGGAATCTAATCGAGGGGCTCGGGGTGTTTTATATGTAGAATAACAGATACCCGGTAGTGAGTTACAGACTGGAATCTACTCTAAGGGTTCAGGGTGGTTTATATATTGAAAACCAGAAACCCGGGAGTGATTTACAGACTGGTATCTATTCTAAGGGTTAAGGGTGGTTTATATATAGAAAAATAGATAACAGGGAATGAGTTACAGACTGGAATATAATCAAGGTTTTCGGGGTGATTTATATATAGAATAACAGATACCCGGGAGTGAGTTACAGTCTGGAATCTAATCGAGTGGTTCGGGGTGGTTTATATATAGAATAAGAGATACCCGGGATTGAGTTACAGACTGGAATCTAATCGAGGGGTTCAGGGTGGCTTATATATAGAATGAAAGATAACCAGGAGTGAGTTACAGACTGGAAACTAATCGAGGTGTTTGGGGTGGTTTATATACAGAATAACAGATACCTGGGAGTGAGTTACAGACTGGAATCTAATTGAGGGGTCTGGGGTGGTTTATATATAGAATAACAGATATCCGCGTGTGAGTTACAGACTGGAATCTAATCCAGGGGTTCGGTGTAGTTTATATATAGAATAACAGAGACCCGGGAGTGAGTTACAGACTGGAATCTAATCGAGGGGTTCGGGGTGGTTTATATATAGAATAACCGTTACCCGGGAGTGAGTTCCAGACTGGAATCTAATCGAGGGGTTCCGGGTGGTTTATATATAGAATAATAGATTACTGGGAGTGAGTTACAGAATGCAATCTAATCGAGGGGTTCGGGGTGGTTTATAAATAGAATAACAGATAACCGGGAGTGAGTTACAGACTGGAATCTAATCGAGGGGTTCGGGGTGGTTTATATATAGAATAACAGATACCCGGGCGTGAGTTACAGACTGGAATCCAAACGAGGGGTTCGGGGTGGTTTATATATAGAACAACACATACGTGTGAGTGAGTTATAGACTAGAATCTAATCGAGGGTTCGTGGTTGTTTATATATAGAATAACAGATACCCTGGCGTGAGTTACAAACTGGAATCAAATCGAGGTGTTCGGTGTGGGTTATATATAGAATAACAGATACCCGGGAGTGAGTTACAGACTGGAATCTAATGCAGGGGTACTCGGTGATTTATATATAGACTAAAAGTTACCCGGGCGTGATTTACACACTGGAATTTAATCGGGTGGTTCGGGATAGTTTATATATAGAATAACAGAGACCCAGGAGTGAGTTACAGACTGGAATCTAATCGAGGGGTACAGGTTGGTTTATATATAGAATAACAGATACCCGGGATTGAGTTCCAGACTGGAATTTAATTGAGGGGTTCGGGGGGTTTATATATAGAATAACAGATACCCGCGTGTGAGTTACAGACTGGAAAATAACCGAGGGATTGGTCGTGGTTTATATGTAGAATAACGGATACCCGGGAGTGAGTTACAGACCGGAATCTAATCCAGTGGTTCGGTGTAGTTTATATATAGAATAACAGATACCCGGGAGTGAGTTACAGACTGGAATCTAATCGAGGGGTTCGGGGTGGTTTATATATAGAATAACCGTTACCCGGGAGTGAGTTACAGACTGGAATCTAATCGAGGGGTTCAGGGTGGTTTATATATAGAATAACAGATTACTGGGAGTGAGTTACAGAATGCAATCTAATCGAGGGGTTCGGGGTGGTTTATATATAGAATAACAGATACCCGGGAGTGAGTTACAGACTGGAATCTAATCGAGGGGTTCGGGGGGGTTTATAGAAAAAATAGAAGATACCCGGGAGTGAGTTACAGATTGGAATCTAATCAAGCTGTTCAGGGTGGTTTATGTATAGAATAACAGATACGCGGGAGTGAGTTACAGACTGGAACCTAATCGAGCTGTTCAGGGTGGTTTATGTATAGAATAACAGATACGCGGGAGTGAGTTACAGACTGGAACCTAATCGAGCTGTTCAGGGTGGTTTATGTATAGAATAACAGATACGCGGGAGTGAGTTACAGACTGGAATCTAATCCAGGTGTTCAGGGTAGTTTATATACAGAATAACAGATACGCGGGAGTGAGTTACAGACTGGAATCTAATCGAGGTGTTCAGGGTGGTTTATATACAGAATAACAGATACGCGGGAGTGAGTTACAGACTGGAATCTAATCGAGGTGTTCAGGGTGGTTTAAATGTAGAACAACAGATACCCGGGAGTGAGTTACAGACTGGAATCTACTCAAGGTGTTCAGGGTGGTTTATATACAGAATAACAGATACGCGGGAGTGAGTTACAGACTGGAATCTACTCAAGGTGTTCAGGGTGGTTTATATATAGAAAAGCAGATACGCGGGAGTGAGTTACAGACTGGAATCTTATCAAGGAATTTGAGTGGCCTATATATAGAATCACAGGTACACTCTAATACAATCTAATCGAGGTGTTCCGGGTTGTTTTTATATAAAATATCAAATTCCGGCGATTCAGTTACAGATTGGAATCTACACTAAGGGTTCAGGATGTTTTATATATAGAATTACAGATACCCGGGTGGGATTTACAGACTAGAATCTAATCGAGGCGTACGGGGTGGTTTATATATGGAATAACAGATACCCGGGATTGAGTTACTGACCGCAATCTAATTGAGGGGTTCGGGTGGTTTATATATAGATAAACAAATACCAGGGAGTGAGTTACATACTGGAATCTAATCGAGGGGCTCGGGGTGTTTTATATGTAGAATAACAGATACCCGGTAGTGAGTTACAGACTGGAATCTACTCTAAGGGTTCAGGGTGGTTTATATATTGAAAACCAGAAACCCGGGAGTGATTTAGAGACTGGTATCTATTCTAAGGGTTAAGGGTGGTTTATATATAGAAAAATAGATAACAGGGAATGAGTTACAGACTGGAATATAATCAAGGTTTTCGGGGTGATTTATATATAGAATAACCGTTACCCGGGAGTGAGTTACAGACTGGAATCTAATCGAGTGGTTCGGGGTGGTTTATATATAGAATAAGAGATACCCGGGAGTGAGTTACAGACTGGAATCTAATCGAGGGGATCAGGGTGGCTTATATATAGAATGAAAGATAACCAGGAGTGAGTTACAGACTGGAAACTAATCGAGGTGTTTGGGGTGGTTTATATACAGAATAACAGATACCTGGGAGTGAGTTACAGACTGGAATCTAATTGAGGGGTCTGGGGTGGTTTATATATAGAATAACAGATACCCGCGTGTGAGTTACAGACTGGAAAATAACCGAGGGATTTGTCGTGGTTTATATATAGAATAACGGATAGCCGGGAGTGAGTTACAGACTGGAATCTAATCGAGGGGTTCGGTGTAGTTTATATATAGAATAACAGATACCTGGGAGTGAGTTACAGACTGGAATCTAATCGAGTGGTTCGGGGTGGTTTATATATAGAATAACAGATACCCGGGAGTGAGTTACAGACTGGAATCTAATCGAGGGGTTCAGGGTGGTTTATATATAGAATAACAGTTACCCGGGAGTGAGTTACAGACTGGAATCTAATCGAGGGGTTCCGGGTGGTTTATATATAGAATAATAGATTACTGGGAGTGAGTTACAGAATGCAATCTAATCGAGGGGTTCGGGGTGGTTTATAAATAGAATAACAGATAACCGGGAGTGAGTTACAGACTGGAATCTAATCGAGGGGTTCGGGGAGGTTTATATATAGAATAACAGATACCCGGGCGTGAGTTACAGACTGGAATCCAAACGAGGGGTTCGGGGTGGTTTATGTATAGAACAACACATACGCGTGAGTGAGTTATAGACTAGAATCTAATCGAGGGTTCGTGGTTGTTTATATATAGAATAACAGATACCCTGGCGTGAGTTACAAACTGGAATCAAATCGAGGGGTTCGGAGTGGGTTATATATAGAATAACAGATACCCGGGAGTGAGTTACAGACTGGAATCTAATGCAGGGGTACTCGGTGATTTATATATAGACTAAAAGTTACCCGGGCGTGATTTACACACTGGAATTTAATCGGTTGGTTCGGGATAGTTTATATATAGAATAACAGAGACCCAGGAGTGAGTTACAGACTGGAATCTAATCGAGGGGTACAGGTTGGTTTATATATAGAATAACAGATACCCGGGATTGAGTTACAGACTGGAATTTAATTGAGGGGTTCGGGTGGTTTATATATAGAATAACAGATACCCGCTTGTGAGTTACAGACTGGAAAATAACCGAGGGATTGGTCGTGGTTTATATATAGAATAACGGATACCCGGGAGTGAGTTACAGACCGGAATCTAATCCAGTGGTTCGGTGTAGTTTATATATAGAATAACAGATACCCGGGAGTGAGTTACAGATTGGAATCTAATCGAGGGGTTCGGGGTGGTTTATATATAGAATAACCGTTACCCGGGAGTGAGTTACGGACTGGAATCTAATCGAGGGGTTCAGGGTGGTTTATATATAGAATAACAGATACGCGGGAGTGAGTTACAGACTGGAATCTAATCCAGGTGTTCAGGGTGGTTTATATACAGAATAACAGATACGCGGGAGTGAGTTACAGACTGGAATCTAATCGAGGTCTTCAGGGTGGTTTAAATGTAGAACAACAGATACCCGGGAGTGAGTTACAGACTGGAATCTACTCAAGGTGTTCAGGGTGGTTTATATACAGAATAACAGATACGCGGGAGTGAGTTACAGACTGGAATCTACTCAAGGTGTTCAGGGTGGTTTATATATAGAAAAGCAGATACGCGGGAGTGAGTTACAGACTGGAATCTTATCAAGGAATTTGAGTGGCCTATATATAGAATCACAGGTACACTCTAATACAATCTAATCGAGGTGTTCCGGGTTGTTTTTATATAAAATATCAAATTCCGGCGATTCAGTTACAGATTGGAATCTACACTAAGGGTTCAGGATGTTTTATATATAGAATTACAGATACCCGGGTGGGATTTACAGACTAGAATCTAATCGAGGCGTACGGGGTGGTTTATATATGGAATAACAGATACCCGGGATTGAGTTACTGACCGCAATCTAATTGAGGGGTTCGGGGTGGTTTATATATAGATAAACAAATACCAGGGAGTGAGTTACATACTGGAATCTAATCGAGGGGCTCGGGGTGTTTTATATGTAGAATAACAGATACCCGGTAGTGAGTTACAGACTGGAATCTACTCTAAGGGTTCAGGGTGGTTTATATATTGAAAACCAGAAACCCGGGAGTGATTTAGAGACTGGTATCTATTCTAAGGGTTAAGGGTGGTTTATATATAGAAAAATAGATAACAGGGAATGAGTTACAGACTGGAATATAATCAAGGTTTTCGGGGTGATTTATATATAGAATAACCGTTACCCGGGAGTGAGTTACAGACTGGAATCTGATCGAGTGGTTCGGGGTGGTTTATATATAGAATAAGAGATACCCGGGAGTGAGTTACAGACTGGAATCTAATCGAGGGGATCAGGGTGGCTTATATATAGAATGAAAGATAACCAGGAGTGAGTTACAGACTGGAAACTAATCGAGGTGTTTGGGGTGGTTTATATACAGAATAACAGATACCTGGGAGTGAGTTACAGACTGGAATCTAATTGAGGGGTCTGGGGTGGTTTATATATAGAATAACAGATACCCGCGTGTGAGTTACAGACTGGAAAATAACCGAGGGATTTGTCGTGGTTTATATATAGAATAACGGATAGCCGGGAGTGAGTTACAGACTGGAATCTAATCCAGGGGTTCGGTGTAGTTTATATATAGAATAACAGATACCTGGGAGTGAGTTACAGACTGGAATCTAATCGAGGGGTTCGGGGTGGTTTATATATAGAATAACAGATACCCGGGAGTGAGTTACAGACTGGAATCTAATCGAGGGGTTCAGGGTGGTTTATATATAGAATAACCGTTACCCGGGAGTGAGTTACAGACTGGAATCTAATCGAGGGGTTCCGGGTGGTTTATATATAGAATAATAGATTACTGGGAGTGAGTTACAGAATGCAATCTAATCGAGGGGTTCGGGGTGGTTTATAAATAGAATAACAGATAACCGGGAGTGAGTTACAGACTGGAATCTAATCGAGGGGTTCGGGGAGGTTTATATATAGAATAACAGATACCCGGGCGTGAGTTACAGACTGGAATCCAAACGAGGGGTTCGGGGTGGTTTATGTATAGAACAACACATACGCGTGAGTGAGTTATAGACTAGAATCTAATCGAGGGTTCGTGGTTGTTTATATATAGAATAACAGATACCCTGGCGTGAGTTACAAACTGGAATCAAATCGAGGGGTTCGGAGTGGGTTATATATAGAATAACAGATACCCGGGAGTGAGTTACAGACTGGAATCTAATGCAGGGGTACTCGGTGATTTATATATAGACTAAAAGTTACCCGGGCGTGATTTACACACTGGAATTTAATCGGTTGGTTCGGGATAGTTTATATATAGAATAACAGAGACCCAGGAGTGAGTTACAGACTGGAATCTACTCGAGGGGTACAGGTTGGTTTATATATAGAATAACAGATACCCGGGATTGAGTTACAGACTGGAATTTAATTGAGGGGTTCGGGTGGTTTATATATAGAATAACAGATACCCGCTTGTGAGTTACAGACTGGAAAATAACCGAGGGATTGGTCGTGGTTTATATATAGAATAACGGATACCCGGGAGTGAGTTACAGACCGGAATCTAATCCAGTGGTTCGGTGTAGTTTATATATAGAATAACAGATACCCGGGAGTGAGTTACAGACTGGAATCTAATCGAGGGGTTCGGGGTGGTTTATATATAGAATAACCGTTACCCGGGAGTGAGTTACGGACTGGAATCTAATCGAGGGGTTCAGGGTGGTTTATATATAGAATAACAGATACGCGGGAGTGAGTTACAGACTGGAATCTAATCCAGGTGTTCAGGGTGGTTTATATACAGAATAACAGATACGCGGGAGTGAGTTACAGACTGGAATCTAATCGAGGTCTTCAGGGTGGTTTAAATGTAGAACAACAGATACCCGGGAGTGAGTTACAGACTGGAATCTACTCAAGGTGTTCAGGGTGGTTTATATATAGAAAAGCAGATACGCGGGAGTGAGTTACAGACTGGAACCTAATCGAGCTGTTCAGGGTGGTTTATGTATAGAATAACAGATACGCGGGAGTGAGTTACAGACTGGAATCTAATCCAGGTGTTCAGGGTGGTTTATATACAGAATAACAGATACGCGGGAGTGAGTTACAGACTGGAATCTAATCCAGGTGTTCAGGGTGGTTTATATACAGAATAACAGATACGCGGGAGTGAGTTACAGACTGGAAACTAATCGAGGTGTTCAGGGTGGTTTAAATGTAGAACAACAGATACCCGGGAGTGAGTTACAGACTGGAATCTACTCAAGGTGTTCAGGGTGGTTTTTATATAGAAAAGCAGATACGCGGGAGTGAGTTACAGACTGGAATCTTATCAAGGAATTTGAGTGGCCTATATATAGAATCACAGGTACACTCTAATACAATCTAATCGAGGTGTTCCGGGTTGTTTTTATATAAAATATCAAATTCCGGCGATTCAGTTACAGATTGGAATCTACACTAAGGGTTCAGGATGTTTTATATATAGAATTACAGATACCCGGGTGGGATTTACAGACTAGAATCTAATCGAGGCGTACGGGGTGGTTTATATATGGAATAACAGATACCCGGGATTGAGTTACTGACCGCAATCTAATTGAGGGGTTCGGGGTGGTTTATACATAGATAAACAAATACCAGGGAGTGAGTTACAGACTGGAATCTACTCTAAGGGTTCAGGGTGGTTTATATATTGAAAACCAGAAACCCGGGAGTGATTTACAGACTGGAATCTATTCTAAGGGTTAAGGGTTGTTTATATATAGAAAAATAGATAACAGGGAATGAGTTACAGACTGGAATATAATCAAGGTTTTCGGGGTGATTTATATATAGAATAACAGATACCCGGGAGTGAGTTACAGACTGGAATCTAATCGAGGGGTTCGGGGAGGTTTATAAATAGAATAACAGATTACCGGGAGTGAGTTACAGACTGGAAACTAATTGAGGAATTCGAGTGGTCTATATATAAAATCACAGGTACACTGGTGTGAGTAAGAAGGTACAATCTAATTGAGGTGTTCGGGGTTGTTAATATATAGAATAACAGATACCCGGTTGTGATTTACATGCTAGAATCCAATCGAGGCATTCGGGGTGTTTCATATATAAAATAACAAGGACCCGGGAGTGAGTTATAGATTGGAATCCAATCGAGAGGTTCGGGGGGGTTTATAGAAAAAATAGAAGATACCCGGGAGTGAGTTACAGACTGGAATCTAATCAAGCTGTTCTGGGTGGTTTATGTATAGAATAACAGATACGCGGGAGTGAGTTACAGACTGGAACCTAATCGAGCTGTTCAGGGTGGTTTATGTATAGAATAACTGATACGCGGGAGTGAGTTACAGACTGGAATCTAATCCAGGTGTTCAGGGTGGTTTATATACAGAATAACAGATACGCGGGAGTGAGTTACAGACTGGAATCTAATCCAGGTGTTCAGGGTGGTTTAAATGTAGAACAACAGATACCCGGGAGTGAGTTACAGACTGGATTCTACTCAAGGTGTTCAGGGTGGTTTATATATAGAAAAGCAGATACACGGGAGTGAGTTACAGACTGGAATCTTATCAAGGAATTTGAGTGGCCTATATATAGAATCACAGATACACTGGCGTGAGTAACAGGATACAATCTAATTGAGGTGTTCCGGGTTGTTTTTATATAAAATATCAAATTCCGGCGATTCAGTTACAGATTGGAATCTACACTAAGGGTTCAGGATGTTTTATATATAGAATTACAGATACCCGGGTGGGATTTACAGACTAGAATCTAATCGAGGCGTACGGGGTGGTTTATACATGGAATAACAGATACCCGGGATTGAGTTACTGACCGCAATCTAATTGAGGGGTTCGGGGTGGTTTATATATAGATAAACAAATACTAGGGAGTGAGTTACATACTGGAATCTAATCGAGGGGCTCGGGGTGTTTTATATGTGGAATAACAGATACCCAGTAGTGAGTTACAGACTGGAATCTACTCTAAGGGTTCAGGGTGGTTTATATATTGAAAACCAGAAACCCGGGAGTGATTTACAGACTGGTATCTATTCTAAGGGTTAAGGGTTGTTTATATATAGAAAAATAGATAACAGGGAATGAGTTACAGACTGGAATATAATCAAGGTTTTCGGGGTGATTTATATATAGAATAACAGATACCCGGGAGTGAGTTACAGTCTGGAATCTAATCGAGTGGTTCGGGGTGGTTTATATATAGAATAAGAGATACCCGGGAGTGAGTTACAGACTGGAATCTAATCGAGGGGTTCAGGGTGGCTTATATATAGAATGAAAGATAACCAGGAGTGAGTTACAGACTGGAAACTAATCGAGGTGTTTGGGGTGATTTATATACAGAATAACAGATACCCGGGAGTGAGTTACAGACTGGAATCTAATTGAGGGGTCTGGGGTGGTTTATATATAGAATAACAGATACCCAGGAGTGAGTTACAGACTGGAATCTAATCGAGGTGTTCGGTATGGTTTATATATGGAATAACATACCCAGGAGTGAGTTACAGACTGGAATCTACTTGAAAGGTTCAGGGTGGTTGATAAATAGAATAAGAGATGCCCGGGTGTGATTTACAGACTCGAATCTAATCGAGGTGTTGGGGTGGTTTAAAAAAGAAGAACAGATATCCGGGAGTGAGTTACAGAATGGAATCTAATCGAGGTGTTTGGGGTGGTTTATATATAGAATAACAGATTCCCGGGAGTGAGTTACAGAGTGGAATCTAATCGAGGGGTTCGGGGGGTTCATATATAGAATAACAGATAACTGGGAGTGAGTTACAGAATGGAACCTAATCGAAGGATATGGGGTTGTTTGTATATAGAATAACAGATACTCAGGAGTGAGTTACAGACTGGAATCTAATCGAGGGGTTTGGGCTGATTCATATGTAGAATAACAGAAACTCGGGCGTGAGTTACACACTGGAACCTAATCGAGTTGTTCATGGGGGTATATATTTAGAATATCAGATACCCGAGAGTTATTGACAGGTTGGAATCTAATCGAGAGTCTCTTGGTGGTTTTATATATGGAATAACAGATTCCCGGGAGTGAGTTACAGACTGGAATCCATTCGAGGGGTTCGCGGTGATTTATATATAGAATAACTGACACCCGGGAGTGAGTTACAGACTCAAATCTAATTGAGTGGTTCGGGTGTTTTATATATAGAGTAACAGATAACCGGGAGTGAGTTACTGACCGGAATCTAATCGAGGGATTCGGGGGGGTTTTATATTTAGAATAACCGATAACTGAGAGTGAATTTCAGACTGGAATCTAATCGAGGGGTTCGGGGAGGTTTATATATAGAATAACAGATACCCGGGAGTGAGTTACAAACAGGAATCTAATCGAGGGGTTCGGGGTGGTTTATATATAGAATAATAGATACCCCGGTGTGAGTTACAGACTGGAGTCTAATCGAGGGGTTCGGGGTGGTTTATGTATAGAATAACAGATACCCGGGAGTGAGTTACAGACTGGAATCTAATCCAGGTGTTTGGGCTGATTTATATATAGACTAACAGATACTCGGGCATGAGTTACACACTGGAACCTAATCGAGGGGTTCGTGGGGGTATATATTTAGAATATCAGATACCTGAGAGTTATTAACAGGTTGGAATCTAATCCAGAGTCTCTTGGTGGTTTTATATATGGAATAACAGATACCCGGGAGTGGGTTACAGACTGGAATCTAATCGAGGGGATGAGTGTGGTTTATATATAGAATAACTGATACCCGGGGTGAATTACAGACATGGAATCTAATCGAGGGATTCGGGGTGGTTTATATATAGAATAACAGATACCTGGGAGTGATTTACAGACTGGAATCGAATTGAGGGTTTCGGGGTGGTTAATATATAGAATAACATATACCCGGGAGTGAGTAACAGACTGGAACCTAATCGAAGGGTTCAGGGTGGTTTATATATAGAATAACATACTCGGGAGTGAGTTAAAGACTGAAATCTAATCGAGGGGTTCGGCGGGGTTTTATATAGAATAACAGATACTCGGGAGTGAGTTACAGACTGGAATCTAATCGAGGCGGTCGGGATGGTTTATAAATAGAATAACAGATACCCGGGAGTGAGTTTCAGACAGGAATCTAATCAAGGGCTTCGTGGTGATTTATATATAGAATAACAGATGCCCGGGAGTTATTTACACACTGGAAACTAATCGAGGTGTTCGGGGGATTTATATTTAGAATAACAGATACCCGGAGTGAGTTACTGACCGGCATCTAATCGAGGGGCTTGGGATGGTTAATATATAGAATAACAGATACCCGGCAGTGAGTTACAGACTGGAATCTAATCGAGGGGTTCGGGGTGGTTTATATTTAGAATAACAGATATACGGGCGTGAATTACAGACTGGAATCTAATCGAGGTGTTCAGGGTGTTTTATATATAGAATAGCAGATACCCGGGAGTGAGTTACAGTCTGGAATCTAATTGAGGGGTTCAGGGTGTTTTATATATAGAATAACAGATACCCGGGAGTGAGTAACAGACTGGAATCAAATCGAGGGGTTCGGGGTGATTTATATATAGAATAACAGATACTCGGGAGTGAGTTACAGACTGGAATCTAATCGAGGGGTTCGGGGTGATTTATATATAGAATAACAGATACTCGGGAGTGAGTTACAGACTGGAACTTATTCGAGGGATTCATGGGGTTATATATATAGAATATCAGATACCCGAGAGTGATTACACGTTGGAACCTAATCGAGAGTCTCTTGGTGGTTTTATATATGGAATAACAGATACCCGGGAGTGAGTTACAGACTGGAATCTAATCGAGTGGATGAGGGTGGTTTATATATAGAATAACAGATACCAGGGACTGCGATACAGACTGGAAAGTAATTGAGGGGCACGGGGTGGTTTACACATAGAATAACAGATAGCCGGGTGTGAGTTACAGACAGGAATTTTTTCGAGGGTTTCGGTATGGTTTATATATAGAATAACTGATATTCGAGAGTATCAAATCGAAGGGATTGGGGGGGTTTATATATAGGATAGCAGACACCCGGGAGTGAGTTACAGATTGGAATCTAATCGAGGGGTAGATGGTGTTTTATATATAGAATACCAGATACCCGGAGTGAGTAACAGACTGGAATCTAATCGAGGGGTTCGGGGTGGTTTATCTATTGAATAACAAATACCTGGGAGTGAGTTACAGACTGGAATGTAATCCAGGGGTTTGGGCTGATTTATATATAGACTAACAGATACTCGGGCGTGAGTTACACACTTGAACCTAATCGAGGGGTTCGTGGGGGTATATATTTAGAATATCAGATACCCGAGAGTTTTTAACAGGTTGGAATCTAATCGACAGTCTCTTGGTGGTTTTATATGTAGAATAACAGGCGCCCGGGAGTGTGTTACAGACTGGAATCTAATCGAGGCGTTCGTGGTTATTTATATATAGAATAACAGATACCCGGGAGTGAGTTACAGACTGGAATCTAATCGAGTGTTTCGGGTGTTTTATATATAGAATAACAGATACCCGGGAGTGAGTTACTGACCGGAATCTAATCGAGTGTTTCGGGTGTTTTATATATAGAATAACAGATACCCGGGAGTGAGTTACTGACCGGAATCTAATCGAGGGATTCGATGGGGTTTATGTGTAGAATAACCGATAACCGGGAGTGAATTTCAGACTGGAATCTAATCGAGGGGTTCCGGGTGTTTCATATATAGAATAACAGATACCCGGGAGTGAGTTATAGACTGGAATCTAATCGATGGGTTTGGGGCGGATTATATATAGAATAACAGATACCCGGGAGTGAGCTACAGACTGTAATCTAACTGAGGGGCTCGGGAAGTTTATATATAGAATAACAGATACCCGAGAGTGAGTAACAGACTTTAATCTAATCAATGGGTTCGAGGCGGTTTATATATAGAATAACAGACACCCGGGCGTGAGTAACAGACTGGAAACAAAACGAGGGGTTCAGGGTGCTTTATATATAGACGAACAGATACTCGGGTGTGAGTTACAGACTGGAATCTAATCGAGGGATTCGGGGTGGTTTATATATAGAATAACAGATACTCGGGTGTGAGTTACAGACTGGAATCTAATCGAGCAGTTCGGTGTGGCTTATATATAGAATAACTGATACTCGAGAGAGAGTTACAGACTGGAATCAAATCAGAGGGTTCGGCGGGGTTTATATATAGAATAACTGATACCCGGGATTGAGTTACAGACTGGAATCTAATCGAGGGGTTCAGTGTGGTTTATATATAGAATAACAGATAACCGGGAGGGAGTTACTAACCGGAATATAATTTAGTGATTCGGGGGGGGTTTATATATAGAATAACCGATACCCGAGAGTGAGTTACAGATTGGAATCTAATCGAGGGGTTTGTGGTGTTTTATATATAGAATAACAGATACCCGGGGGAGAGTTACTGACTGGAATCAAATCCATCGGTTCAGGGGGTTTATATATAGAATAACAGATACCCGGGAGTGAGTTACAGACCGGAATCTAATCGAGGGGTTCGGGGTGGTTTATATATAGAGTAACAGATACCCGGGAGTGAGTTACAGACTGGAATCTAATTGAGGGGCACGGGGTGGTTTACATATGGAATAACAGATACCCAGGTGTGAGTTACACACAGGAATCTTTTCGAGGGGGTCGGTATGGTTTATTTTTAGAATAACAGATACCCGGGCGTGGGTTACAGACTAGAGTCTAATCGAGGGGCTGACGGTGTTTTATATACAGAATAGCAGATACCCGGGAGTGAGTTACAGACTGGAATCTAATCAAGGGGAAGCGGGTGGTTTATATATAGAATAACAGTTAATGGGGAGTGAGTTACAGACTGCAATCTAATCGAGGGGTACGCTGTGGTTTATATATAGAGTAACAGATACCCGGGCGTGAGTTACAGACTGGAATCTAATCGAGGTGTTTCAGAGGGTTCATATTTAAAATAACAGATACCCGGGAGTGATTTACAGACTGGAATCTAATCGAGGGTTGCGGGGTGGTTTATATATGGTATAACAGATTTCCGTGAGTGAGTTTCAGACTGCAATCAAGGGAAGTGGTTTGGGGATGTTTATATATAGAATAACAGATATCCCAGAAGTGAGTTACAGACCGGAATCTAATCGAGGTGTTCGGGGAGGATTATATATAGAATAACAGATACCCGGGAGTGAGTTACAGACTGGAATCTAATTCGAGGGGTTCGTGTGGTTAATAAATAGAATAACAGATACCCGGATGTGATTTACAGACTGGAATCTAATCGAAGGGTTCTGGATGCTTTATATATAGAATAACAGATACCCGGGAGTGAGTAGCAGACTGGAATCAAATCGAGGGTTTCATTGTGGTTTTTCTATAGAATAACACATACCCGGGAGTGAGTTACAGACTGGAATCTAATCGAGGGCTTCATCGGGGTATATATATAAAATAACAGATACCCGGTGGTGAATTACAGACCGGAATCTAATCGAAGGGTTGAGGGTGGATTATATATAGAATAACAGATACGCGGGAGTGAGTTACAGACTGGAATCTAATCGAGGGGGTTCGGTGGGGTTTATATATAGAATAACAGATACCCGCGAGTGAGTTACAGACTGGAATCTAAACGAGGGGTTTCGGAGCGTTCATATTTAGAATAACAGATACTCGGGTGTGAATTAAAGACTGGAATCTAATCGATGTGTTCGGGGTGGTTTATATATAGAATAACAGATACCCGGGAGTGAGTTACAGACTGGAATCTAATTGATGGGTTCGGGGGGGTTTATATATAGAATAACAGATACCCGGGAGTGAGTTACAGACTGGAATCTAATCGATGGGTTCGGGGGTGGTTTAAAAATAGAAAAACAGACACTCGGGAGTGAGTTAAAGTCTGGAATCTAATCGAGGGGTTCGGGGTGATTTATAAATAGAATAACAGATACCCAGGAGTGAGTTACAGACTGGAATCTAATCGAGGGGTTCGGGGGGTTTATATATAGAATAACAGATACCCGTGAGTGAGTTACAGAATGGAATCTAATCAAGGGGTTCGGGGTGGTTTATAAATAGAATAACAGACACCCGGGAGTTATTTCCAGACTGGAATCTAATCGAGGGGTTCGGGGTGTTTTATATATAGAATAACAGATACCCGGGAGGAAGTTACAGACTGGAATCTAATCAAGGGGTTCGGGGGGGTTTATATATAGAATAACAGATACCCGGGAGTGAGTTACAGACTGGAATCTAATTGAAGGGGTGAGGATGGTTTATATATAGAATAACAGATACCCGGGAGTGAGTTACAGACTGGAATCTAATTGAGGGGAAGCGGGTGGTTTATATATAGAATAACAGTTAATGGGGAGTGAGTTACAGACTGCAATCTAATCGAGGGGTACGCTGTGGTTTATATATAGAGTAACAGATACCCGGGCGTGAGTTACAGACTGGAATCTAATCGAGGTGTTTCAGAGGGTTCATATTTAAAATAACAGATACCCGGGAGTGATTTACAGACTGGAATCTAATCGAGGGTTGCGGGGTGGTTTATATATGGTATAACAGATTTCCGTGAGTGAGTTTCAGACTGCAATCAAGGGAAGTGGTTTGGGGATGTTTATATATAGAATAACAGATATCCCAGAAGTGAGTTACAGACCGGAATCTAATCGAGGTGTTCGGGGAGGATTATATATAGAATAACAGATACCCGGGAGTGAGTTACAGACTGGAATCTAATTCGAGGGGTTCGTGTGGTTAATAAATAGAATAACAGATACCCGGATGTGATTTACAGACTGGAATCTAATCGAAGGGTTCTGGATGCTTTATATATAGAATAACAGATACCCGGGAGTGAGTAGCAGACTGGAATCAAATCGAGGGTTTCATTGTGGTTTTTCTATAGAATAACACATACCCGGGAGTGAGTTACAGACTGGAATCTAATCGAGGGCTTCATCGGGGTATATATATAAAATAACAGATACACGGTGGTGAATTACAGACCGGAATCTAATCGAAGGGTTGAGGGTGGATTATATATAGAATAACAGATACGCGGGAGTGAGTTACAGACTGGAATCTAATCGAGGGGGTTCGGTGGGGTTTATATATAGAATAACAGATACCCGCGAGTGAGTTACAGACTGGAATCTAAACGAGGGGTTTCGGAGCGTTCATATTTAGAATAACAGATACTCGGGTGTGAATTAAAGACTGGAATCTAATCGATGTGTTCGGGGTGGTTTATATATAGAATAACAGATACCCGGGAGTGAGTTACAGACTGGAATCTAATTGATGGGTTCGGGGGGGTTTATATATAGAATAACAGATACCCGGGAGTGAGTTACAGACTGGAATCTAATCGATGGGTTCGGGGTGGTTTATATATAGAAAAACAGACACTCGGGAGTGAGTTAAAGTCTGGAATCTAATCGAGGGGTTCGGGGTGATTTATAAATAGAATAACAGATACCCAGGAGTGAGTTACAGACTGGAATCTAATCGAGGGGTTCGGGGGGTTTATATATAGAATAACAGATACCCGTGAGTGAGTTACAGAATGGAATCTAATCAAGGGGTTCGGGGTGGTTTATAAATAGAATAACAGACACCCGGGAGTTATTTCCAGACTGGAATCTAATCGAGGGGTTCGGGGTGTTTTATATATAGAATAACAGATACCCGGGAGGAAGTTACAGACTGGAATCTAATCAAGGGGTTCGGGGGGGTTTATATATAGAATAACAGATACCCGGGAGTGAGTTACAGACTGGAATCTAATTGAAGGGGTGAGGATGGTTTATATATAGAATAACAGATACCCGGGAGTGAGTTACAGACTGGAATCTAATTGAGGGGCACGCGGTGGTTTACATATGGAATAATAGATACCCAGGTGTGATTTACAGACAGGAATCTTTTCGAGGGGGTCGGTATGGTTTATATATAGAATAACAGATACCCGGGCGTGAGTTACAGACTGGAATCTAATCGAGGGGCTGACGGTGTTTTATATACAGAATAGCAGATACCCGGGAGTGAGTTACAGACTGGAATCTAATGGAGGGTGTTCGGGGTGGTTTATATATAGAATAACAGATACCCGGGAGTGAGTTACAGACTGGATTCCAATCGAGAGGTTCGGGTGGATTAAATATAGAATAAGGGATACCTGGGAGTGAGTTACAGACTGGAATCTAATCGAGGGGTTCGGGGTGGTTTATATATAGAATAACAGATACCCGGGAGTGAGTTACAGACTGGAATCTAATCGAGGTGTTCGGGGTGGTTGAAATATAGAATAACAGACACCCAGGGGTGAGTTACAGACATGGATTCTAATCGAGCGATTCGGGGTGGATTATATCTAGAATAACAGATACCCAGGGGTGAGTTACAGACTGGAATCTAATCGCGGGGATTGGGGTGGGTTATATATAGAATAACAGATACCCGGGAGTGAGTTACAGACTGGAGTCTAATCGAGAGTATCAGGGTGGTTTTTATGTAGAGTAATAGATACCCGGGTGTGAGTTACAGAGTGGAATTTACTCTAGGTGTTCAGGGTGGTTTACATATAGAATAACAGCTACCCGGGAGTGTGTCACAGACTGGAACCTAATCGAGGGATTTGGGGTGTTTTATATATACAATAAGAGATACCCGGGAGTGAGTTACAGACTGGAATCTAATAGAGGGGTTAAGGGGGGTTTATATGTACAATAACAAATAGCCGGGAGTGAGTTACAGACTTGAATCAAATCGATGGGTTCGGGGTGGTTTATATATAATAACAGATACCCAGGAGTGAGTTACAACTTGGAATCTAATCGAGGGGTTTGTGGTGGTTTATATATAGAAGTACAGACACCCAGGAGTGATTTAAAGATTGGAATCTAATCGAGGGGAAGCGGGTGGTTTATATATAGAATAACAGTTAATGGGGAGTGAGTTACAGACTGCAATCTAATCGAGGGGTACGCTGTGGTTTATATATAGAATAACAGATACCCGGGTGTGAGTTACAGACTGGAATCTAATTGAGGTGTTTCAGAGGGTTCATATTTAAAATAACAGATACCCGGGAGTGATTTACAGACTGGAATCTAATCGAGGGTTGCGGGGTGGTTTATATATGGTATAACAGATTTCCGTGAGTGAGTTTCAGACTGCAATCAAGGGAAGTGGTTTGGGGATGTTTATATATAGAATAACAGATACGCGGGAGTGAGTTACAGACTGGAATCTAATCGAGGGGTTCGGGGTGGTAATATATAGAATAACAGTTACCCTGGAGAGAGTTACAGACTGGAATCTAATTGAGTGGTTCGGGGTGGTAATATATAGAATAACAGTTACCCTGGTCTGAGTTACTGACTGGAATCTAATCGAGGGGCTTCGGGCTCGTTTTTATAGAATAAGATATACCCGGAAGTGTGTTGCAGACTGAAATCCAATCGATGGGTTCGGGGCGGTTTATATATAGAATAACAAATATCCGGGAGTGAGTTACAGACTGGTATCAAATTGAAGGGTTCATGGTTGTTTATATGTGGAATAACAGATACCCGGGAGTGAGTTACAGACTGGAATTTAATCGAGGGGTTCGGTATGGTTTAGAAATAGAATAACAGATACCCGGGAGTGAGTTACAGACTGGAATCTAATTGAGTGGTTTGGGCGGCTTTATATATAGAATAACAGATACCCGGGTGTGAGTTACAGCCTGGAATCTAATCGAGGGGTACGGGGTCGTTTTTATATAGAATAACAGATACCCGGGGGTGAGTTACTGACTGGAATCTAATCGAGGGGTTTCGGGTTGGTTTATATAAGGTATAATAGAAACACTTAGTGAGTTACAGACTGCAATCTAATCGAGGGGTTTGGGGTGGTTTATATACAGAATAACAGATACCCGGGAGTGAGTTACAGACAGGAATCTAATTGAGGGGCACGGGGTGGTTTACATATGGAATAACAGATACCCAGGTGTGAGTTACAGACAGGAATCTTTTCGAGGGGATCGGTATGGTTTATATATAGAATAAAAGATACCCGGGTGTGAGTTACAGACTGGAATCTAATCGAGGGGCTGACGGTGTTTTATATACAGAATAGCAGATACCCGGGAGTGAGTTACAGACTGGATTCCAATCGAGAGTTTCGGGTGGATTAAATATAGAATAAGGGATACCTGGGAGTGAGTTACAGACTGGAATCTAATCGAGGGGTTCGGGGTGGTTTATATATAGAATAACAGATACCCAGGAGTGAGTTACAGACTGGAATCTAATCGAGGTGTTCGGGGTGGTTGAAATATAGAATAACAGATACCCAGGGGTGAGTTACAGACATGGATTCTAATCGAGCGATTCGGGGTGGATTATATCTAGAATAACAGATACCCAGGGGTGAGTTACAGACTGGAATCTAATCGCGGGGATTGGGGTGGGTTATATATAGAATAACAGATACCCGGGAGTGAGTTACAGACTGGAGTCTAATCGAGAGTATCAGGGTGGTTTTTATGTAGAGTAATAGATACCCGTGTGTGAGTTACAGAGTGGAATTTACTCTAGGTATTCAGGGTGGTTTACATATAGAATAACAGCTACCCGGGAGTGTGTCACAGACTGGAACCTAATCGAGGGATTTGGGGTGTTTTATATATACAATAAGAGATACCCTGGAGTGAGTTACAGACTGGAATCCAATAGAGGGGTTAAGGGGGGTTTATATGTACAATAACAAATAGCCAGGAGTGAGTTACAGACTTGAATCAAATCGATGGGTTCGGGGTGGTTTATATATAATAACAGATACCCGGGAGTGAGTTACAACTTGGAATCTAATCGAGGGGTTTGTGGTGGTTTATATATAGAAGTACAGACACCCAGGAGTGATTTAAAGATTGGAATCTAATCGAGGGGAAGCGAGTGGTTTATATATAGAATAACAGTTAATGGGGAGTGAGTTACAGACTGCAATCTAATCGAGGGGTACGCTGTGGTTTATATATAGAATAACAGATACCCGGGCGTGAGTTACAGACTGGAATCTAATTGAGGTGTTTCAGAGGGTTCATATTTAAAATAACAGATACCCGGGAGTGATTTACAGACTAGAATCTAATCGAGGGTTGCGGGGTGGTTTATATATGGTATAACAGATTTCCGTGAGTGAGTTTCAGACTGCAATCAAGGGAAGTGGTTTGGGGATGTTTATATATAGAATAACAGATATCCCAGAAGTGAGTTACAGACTGGAATCTAATCGAGGGGTTCGGGGTGGTAATATATAGAATAACAGTTACCCTGGAGAGAGTTACAGACTGGAATCTAATTGAGTGGTTCGGGGTGGTAATATATAGAATAACAGTTACCCTGGTCTGAGTTACTGACTGGAATCTAATCGAGGGGCTTCGGGCTCGTTTTTATAGAATAAGATATACCCGGAAGTGTGTTGCAGACTGAAATCAAATCGATGGGTTCGGGGCGGTTTATATACAGAATAACAAATATCCGGGAGTGAGTTACAGACTGGTATCAAATTGAAGGGTTCATGGTTGTTTATATGTGGAATAACAGATACCCGGGAGTGAGTTACAGACTGGAATTTAATCGAGGGGTTCGGTATGGTTTAGAAATAGAATAACAGATACCCGGGAGTGAGTTACAGACTGGAATCTAATTGAGTGGTTTGGGCGGCTTTATATATAGAATAACAGATACCCGGGTGTGAGTTACAGCCTGGAATCTAATCGAGGGGTACGGGGTCGTTTTTATATAGAATAACAGATACCCGGGGGTGAGTTACTGACTGGAATCTAATCGAGGGGTTTCGGGTTGGTTTATATAAGGTATAATAGAAACACTTAGTGAGTTACAGACTGCAATCTAATCGAGGGGTTTGGGGTGGTTTATATACAGAATAACAGATACCCGGGAGTGAGTTACAGACAGGAATCTAATTGAGGGGCACGGGGTGGTTTACATATGGAATAACAGATACCCAGGTGTGAGTTACAGACAGGAATCTTTTCGAGGGGATCGGTATGGTTTATATATAGAATAAAAGATACCCGGGTGTGAGTTACAGACTGGAATCTAATCGAGGGGCTGACGGTGTTTTATATACAGAATAGCAGATACCCGGGAGTGAGTTACAGACTGGATTCCAATCGAGAGTTTCGGGTGGATTAAATATAGAATAAGGGATACCTGGGAGTGAGTTACAGACTGGAATCTAATCGAGGGGTTCGGGGTGGTTTATATATAGAATAACAGATACCCAGGAGTGAGTTACAGACTGGAATCTAATCGAGGTGTTCGGGGTGGTTGAAATATAGAATAACAGATACCCAGGGGTGAGTTACAGACATGGATTCTAATCGAGCGATTCGGGGTGGATTATATCTAGAATAACAGATACCCAGGGGTGAGTTACAGACTGGAATCTAATCGCGGGGATTGGGGTGGGTTATATATAGAATAACAGATACCCGGGAGTGAGTTACAGACTGGAGTCTAATCGAGAGTATCAGGGTGGTTTTTATGTAGAGTAATAGATACCCGGGTGTGAGTTACAGAGTGGAATTTACTCTAGGTATTCAGGGTGGTTTACATATAGAATAACAGCTACCCGGGAGTGTGTCACAGACTGGAACCTAATCGAGGGATTTGGGGTGTTTTATATATACAATAAGAGATACCCTGGAGTGAGTTACAGACTGGAATCTAATAGAGGGGTTAAGGGGGGTTTATATGTACAATAACAAATAGCCAGGAGTGAGTTACAGACTTGAATCAAATCGATGGGTTCGGGGTGGTTTATATATAATAACAGATACCCGGGAGTGAGTTACAACTTGGAATCTAATCGAGGGGTATGTGGTGGTTTATATATAGAAGTACAGACACCCAGGAGTGATTTAAAGATTGGAATCTAATCGAGGGGAAGCGAGTGGTTTATATATAGAATAACAGTTAATGGGGAGTGAGTTACAGACTGCAATCTAATCGAGGGGTACGCTGTGGTATGTATATAGAATAACAGATACCCGGGCGTCAGTTACAGACTGGAATCTAATCGAGGTGTTTCAGAGGGTTCATATTTAAAATAACAGATACCCGGGAGTGATTTACAGACTGGAATCTAATCGAGGGTTGCGGGGTGGTTTATATATGGTATAACAGATTTCCGTGAGTGAGTTTCAGACTGCAATCAAGGGAAGTGGTTTGGGGATGTTTATATATAGAATAACAGATATCCCAGAAGTGAGTTACAGACCGGAATCTAATCGAGGTGTTCGGGGAGGATTATATATAGAATAACAGATACCCGGGAGTGAGTTACAGACTGGAATCTAATTCGAGGGGTTCGTGTGGTTAATAAATAGAATAACAGATACCCGGATGTGATTTACAGACTGGAATCTAATCGAAGGGTTCTGGGTGCTTTATATATAGAATAACAGATAACCGGATGTGATTTACAGACTGGAATCTAATCGAAGGGTTCTGGGTGCTTTATATATAGAATAACAGATACCCGGGAGTGAGTAGCAGACTGGAATCAAATCGAGGGTTTCATTGTGGTTTTTCTATAGAATAACACATACCCGGGAGTGAGTTACAGACTGGAATCTAATCGAGGGCTTCATCGGGGTATATATATAAAATAACAGATACCCGGTGGTGAATTACAGACTGGAATCTAATCGAAGTGTTGAGGGTGGATTATATATAGAATAACAGATACGCGGGAGTGAGTTACAGACTGGAATCTAATCGAGGGGTTCGGTGGGGTTTATATATAGAATAACAGATACCCGCGAGTGAGTTAAAGACTGGAATCTAAACGAGGGGTTTCGGGGCGTTCATATTTAGAATAACAGATACCCGGGTGTGAATTAAAGACTGGAATCTAATCGATGTGTTCGGGGTGGTTTATATATAGAATAACAGATACCCGGGAGTGAGTTACAGACTGGAATCTAATTGATGGGTTCGGGGTGGTTTATATATAGAATAACAGATACCCGGGAGTGAGTTACAGACTGGAATCTAATCGATGGGTTCGGGGTGGTTTATATATAGAAAAACAGACACTCGGAAGTGAGTTAAAGTCTGGAATCTAATCGAGGGGTTCGGGGTGATTTAAAAATAGAATAACAGATACCCGTGAGTGAGTTACAGAATGGAATCTAATCGAGGGGTTCGGGGTGGTTTATAAATAGAATAACAGATACCCGGGAGTTATTTCCAGACTGGAATCTAATCGAGGGGTTCGGGGTGTTTTATATATAGAATAACAGATACCCGTGAGTGAGTTACAGACTGGAATCTAATCAAGGGGTTCGGGGCGGTTTATATATAGAATAACAGATACCCGGGAGTGAGTTACAGATTGGAATCTAATTGAAGGGGTGAGGGTGGTTTATATATAGAATAACACATACCTGGGAGTGAGTTACAGACTGGAATTTAATGGACGGGGTGAGGGTGCTTATATAGAGAATAACAGATACCCGGGCGTGAGTTACAGACTAGAATCTAATCGAGGGGGTGAGGGTGGTTTATACATAGAATTACACATAACCGGTAGTGAGTTACAGACTGGCATCTAAATGAGGGGTTTCGGGGCGTTCATCTTTAGAATAACAGATACCCGGGAGTGAGTTACAGACTGGAATCTAATCGAGGGGTTCGGGCTGGTTTATATATAGAATAACAGACACCCGGAAGTGAGTTACAGACTGGAATCTAATTGAGCGTTTAGTGGTGGTTTTTTATATAGAATTACAGATACCCGGGTGTGAGTTACAGACTGGAATCTTATCGAGGGGTTCGGTGTGGTTTATATATAGAATAACATACCCGGGTCTGTGTTAAAGTCTGGTATCAAATTGAAGGGTTCGTGGTGGTTTATATAGAGAATAACTGATACTCGGGAATTAGCTACAGTTTGGAATGTAATCGAGGGGTTCGGGGTGGTTGATATATAGAATAACAGATACCCGGGGTTGCTTTACTGTTTGGAATCTAATCGAGGGGTTTCGGGGTTGTTTATATATGGTATAATAGAAACACTTAATGAGTTATAGACTAGAATCTGATCGAGGGTTTTGGGCAGGTTGAAATGTAGAATAACATATACCCTGGCGTGAGTTACAAAATGGAATCAAATCGAGGGATTCGGCGTGGGTTACATATAGAATAACAGATACCCGGGAGTGAGTTACAGACTGGATTCCAATCGAGAGGTTCGGGTGGATTAAATATAGAATAAGGGATACCTGGGAGTGAGTTACAGACTGGAATCTAATCGAGGGGTTCGGGGTGGTTTATATATAGAATAACAGACACCCAGGGGTGAGTTACAGACATGGAAAATAATCTAGGGATTCGGGGTGGTTTATATATAGAATAACAGATACCCGGGCATGAGTTACAGACTGGAATCTAATCGAGGTGTTTCAGAGGGTTCATATTTAAAATAACAGATACCCGGGAGTGATTTACAGACTGGAATCTAATCGAGGGTTGCGGGGTGGTTTATAAATGGTATAACAGATTTCCGTGAGTGATGTACAGACTGCAATCAAAGCAAGTGGTTTGGGGATGTTTATATATAGAATAACAGATATCCCAGAAGTGAGTTACAGACTGGAATCTAATCGAGGTGCTCGGGGAGGATTATATATAGAATAACAGATATGCGGGAGTGAGTTACAGACTGGAATCTAATCGATTGGTTCGTGTGGTTTATATATAGAATAACAGATACCCGGATGTGATTTACAGACTGGAATCTAATCGAAGGGTTCTGGGTGCTTTATATATAGAATAACAGATACCCGGGAGTGAGTAGCAGACTGGAATCAAATCGAGGGTTTCATTTTGGTTTTTTTATAGAATAACACATACCCGGGAGTGAGTTACAGACTGGAATCTAATCGAGGGCTTCATAGGGGTATATATATAAAATAACAGATACCCGCTGGTGAATTACAGACTGGAATCTAATCGAAGGGTTGAGGGTGGTTTATATATAGAATAACAGATACGCGGGAGTGAGTTACAGACTGGAATCTAATTGAAGGGGTGAGGGTGGTTTATATATAGGATAACAGATACCCGGGAGTGAGTTACAGACTAGAATCTAATCGAGGGGGTGAGGGTGGTTTATATATAGAATTGCACATAACCGGTAGTGAGTTACAGACTGGCATCTAAATGAGGGGTTTCGGGGCGTTCATCTTTAGAATAACAGATACACGGGAGTGAGTTACAGACTGGAATCTAATCGAGGGGTTCAGGGTGGTTTATATATAGAATAACAGATACCCGGGAGTGAGTTACAGACTGGAATCTAATCGAGAGGTTCGGGTTGGTTTATATATAAAATAACAGATACCCAGGAGTGAGTTACAGACTGGAATCTAATCGAGGGCTTCGGGGTGGTTTATATATAGAATAACAGATACGTGGGAGTGAGTTACAGACTGGAATCTAATGGAGGAATTTGAGTTGCCTAAATATAGAATCAAAGGTACACTGGTGTGAGTAACAGGATACAATCTAATCGAGTTGTTCCGGGTTGTTAATACTTAAAATAACAGTTACCCGGGAGTGAGTTACAGACTGGAATCTAATCGAGGGGTTTCGGGGTGGTTTATATATGGTATAATAGAAACGCTTAGTGAGTTATAGACTAGAACCTGATCGAGGGGTTTGGGCGGTTTTACATCTAGAATAACAGATACCCGGGAGTGAGTTAAAGCCTGGAATCTAATCGATGAGTTTGTGATGCTTTGTATATAGAATAACAGACACCCGGGAGTGAGTTACTGACTGGAATCTAATCTAGGGGTTCGGGGTGGTTTATATATAGAATAACAGATACCCGTGAGTGAGTTACAGACTGGAATCTAATCGAGGGGTTCGGGGTGGTTTATATATAGAATAACAGATACCCGGGATTGAGTTACATACTGGAATTTAATTAAGGGGATTGGGGTGGTTTATGTATAGAATAGCATATACCCGGGGGCGAGTTACAGACTGAAATCTAATCGAGCGGTTCGGGATGGTTTATATATAGAATAACAGATACCCGGGAGTGAGTTACAGACTGGAATCTAATCGAGGGGAGGAGGGTGGTTTATATATAGAATAACAGATACCCGGGGGTGAGTTACAGACTGGAATCTAATCGAGAGGTTCGGGGTGGTTTATATATAGAATAACAGATACCCAGGAGTGAGTTACAAACTGGAAACTAATCGAGGGGTACGGTGTTGTTTATATATAGAATAACAGATACCCGGGAGTGAGTTACAGACTGGAATCTAATCGATGGGTTCGGGGTGGTTTATATATAGAATAACACATAACCAGTAGTGAGTTACAGACTAGAATCTAATCGAGGGGCTGAGGGTGGTTTATATATAGAATTACACATAACCGGTAGTGAGTTACAGACTGGCATCTAAATGAGGGGTTTCGGGGCGTTCATCTTTAGAATAACAGATACCCGGGAGTGAGTTACAGACTGGAATCTAATCGAGGGGTTCGGGGTGGTTTATATATAGAATAACAGGCACCCGGAAGTGAGTTACAGACTGGAATCTCATTGAGGGTTTAGTGGTGGTTTTTTATTTAGAATAACAGATACTCGGGTGTGAGTTACAGACTGGAATCTAATCGATGGGTTCGGGGTGGTTTATGTATAGAATAACAGATACCCGGGAG
Source organism: Carcharodon carcharias (assembly GCF_017639515.1). Classification (NCBI taxonomy): domain Eukaryota; kingdom Metazoa; phylum Chordata; class Chondrichthyes; order Lamniformes; family Lamnidae; genus Carcharodon; species Carcharodon carcharias. Next base: position 27,248 of record NW_024470823.1, on the reverse strand, counting down.
AGAGTTACAGACTGGAATCTAATCGATGGGTTAAAGGTGGTTTATATATAGAATAACATATAACCGGGAGTGAGTTACAGACTGGAATCTAATGGATGGGTTCGGGGTGGTTTATATATAGAATAACAGACATCCGGTAGTGAGTTACAGACTGGAATCTAATCAAGGGGTTCAGTATGGTTTATATATAGAATAACAGATACCCGGGAGTGAGTTACAGACTGGAATCTAATCGAGGGGTTGGGTGTGGTTTATATATAGAATAACAGATATCCGGGAGTGAGTTACAGACTGGAATCTAATCAAGGGGTTCGGGGTGGTTTATATATAGAATAACAGATATCCGGGAGTGAGTTACAGACTGGAATCTAATCAAGGGGTTCGGGGTGGTTTATATATAGAATAGCAGATACCAGGGGGCGAGTTACAGACTGGAATCTAATTGAGGGAATCGGCGTGGTTTATATATAGAATAACAGATACCCGGGAGTGAGTTACAGACTGGAATCTAATCAAGGTGTTTGGGGTGGTTTATATATAGAATAACAGATACCCGTGAGTGAGTTACAGACTGGAAACTAATCGAGAGGTTCGGGGTGGTTTATACATAAAATAACAGATACCCAGGAGTGAGTTACAGACTGGAATCTAATCGAGGGCTTTGGGGAGGTTTATATATAGAATAACAGATACGTGGGAGTGAGTTACAGACAGGAATCTAATCGAGGGGTTCGGGGTGGATTATATAGAATAACAGATACCCGGGATTGAGTTACAGATGGGAATCTAATCAAGGGGTTCGGGGTGGTTTATATATAGAATAACAGATAGCCGGGAGTGAGTTACAGACTGGAATCTAATGGAGGAATTTGAGTTGCCTAAATATAGAATCAAAGGTACACTGGTGTGAGTAACAGGATACAATCTAATCGAGTTGTTCCGGGTTGTTAATACTTAAAATAACAGTTACCCGGGAGTGAGTTACAGACTGGAATCTAATCGAGGGGTTTCGGGGTGGTTTATATATGGTATAATAGAAACGCTTAGTGAGTTATAGACTAGAACCTGATCGAGGGGTTTGGGCGGTTTTACATCTAGAATAACAGATACCCGGGAGTGAGTTAAAGCCTGGAATCTAATCGATGAGTTTGTGATGCTTTGTAAATAGAATAACAGACACCCGGGAGTGAGTTACTGACTGGAATCTAATCTAGGGGTTCGGGGTGGTTTATATATAGAATAACAGATACCCGTGAGTGAGTTACAGACTGGAATCTAATCGAGGGGTTCGGGGTGGTTTATATATAGAATAACAGATACCCGGGATTGAGTTACATACTGGAATTTAATTAAGGGGATCGGGGTGGTTTATGTATAGAATAGCATATACCCGGGGGCGAGTTACAGACTGAAATCTAATCGAGCGGTTCGGGATGGTTTATATATAGAATAACAGATACCCGGGAGTGAGTTACAGACTGGAATCTAATCGAGGGTTTCAGGGTGGTTTAGATATAGAATAGCAGATACACGGGTTTGATTTACAGACTGGAATCTAATGGAGGTTTTCGGGGTGGTCTATATATAGAATAACAGATACCTGGGTGTGAGTTACAGACTGGAATCTAATCGAGGGTTTCAGGGTGGTTTACATATAGAATAACACATACCCGGGAGTGGGTTACAGACTGGAATCTAATCAAGGGCTTCATGTGGGTATATATATAAAATAACAGATACCCAGTGGTGAATTACAGACTGGAATCTAATCGAGGGGAGGAGGGTGGTTTATATATAGAATAACAGATACCCGGGGGTGAGTTACAGACTGGAATCTAATCGAGGGGTACGGTGTTGTTTATATATAGAATAACAGATACCCGGGAGTGAGTTACAGACTGGAATCTAATCGATGGGTTCGGGGTGGTTTATATATAGAATAGCAGATACCCGGGGGCGGGTTTCAGACTGGAATCTAATCGAGGGGTCCGGCGTGGTTTATATATAGAATAACAGATACCCGGGAGTGAGTTACAGACTGGAATCTAATCGAGGGGCTCGGGGTGGTTTATATATAAAATAACAGATACCCGGGAGTGAGTTACAGACTGGAATCTAATCGAGTGGTCCGGGGTGGTTTATATATAGAAGAACAGATACCCGGGAGTGAGTTACAGACTGGAATCTAATCGAGGGGTTCGGGGTGGTTTATATATAGAAGAACAGATACCCGGGAGTGAGTTACAGACTGGAATCTAATCGAGTGGTTCGGGGTGGTTTATATATAGAAGAACAGATACCCAGGAGTGAGTTACAGACTGGAATCTAATGGAGGAATTTGAGTTGCCTATATATAGAATCACAGGTACACTGGTGTGAGTAAGAGGATACAATCTAATCGAGTTGTTCCGTGTTGTTAATATTCAAAATAACAGATACCCGGGAGTGAGTTACAGACTGGAATTTAATCGAGGGGTTTCGGGCTGGTTTCTATATGGTATAATAGAAACACTTAGTGAGTTATAGACTAGAATCTGATCGAGGGGTTTGGGCGGTTTTATATCTAGAATAACAGATACCCGGGAGTGAGTTACAGCCTGGAATCTGATCGATGTGTTCGTGATGGTTTATATATACAACAACAGATACCCAGGAGTGAGTTACAGACAGGAAACTCATCGAGGGGCTCGGGGTGGTTTATATATAGAATAACAGACACCCGGGAGTGAGTTACAGACTGGAATCCAATTGGGGGGTTCGGGGTGGTTTATATATAGAATAACAGATACCCGGGATTGAGTTACAGACTGGAACCTAATGAAGGGTTTCGTGGTGGTTTATGTATAGAATAGCAGATACCCGGGGTCGAGTTACAGACTGGAATCTAATCGAGGGGTAAGGCGTGTTTTATATATAGAATAGCAGATACGCGGCGGCGAGTTACAGACTGGAATCTAAGCGAGGTGTTCGGGGTAGTTTATATATAGAATAACAGATATCCGGGAGTGAGTTACAGACTGGAATCAAATCTAGGGGATCGGGGTGGTTTATATATAGAATAGCAGATATCCGGGGGCAAGTTACAGACTGGAATCTAATCGAGGGTTCGGGGTGGTTTATATATAGAATAACAGATACCCGGGAGTGAGTAACAGACTGGAATCTAATCAAGGGGTCCGGGGTGGTTTATATATAGAATAACAGATACCCGAGAGTGAGTTACAAACTGGAATCTAATCGATGGGTTCGGGGTGGTTTATATATAGAATAACAGATACGTGGGAGTGAGTTACAAACTGGAATGTAATCGAGGGTTTCGGGGTGGTTTATATATAGAATAACAGATACCTCGGAGTGAGTTACAGACTGGAATCTAATGGAGGAATTTGAGTTGCCTATATATAGGATCACAGGTACACTGGTGTGAGTAAGAGGATACAATCTAATCGAGTTGTTCCGGGTTGTTAATATTTTAAATAACAGATACCCGGGAGTGAGTTACAGACTGGAATCTAATCGGTGGTTTCGGCGTGGTTTATATACGGTATAATAGAAATGCGTAGTGAGTTATAGACTAGAATCTGATCGAGTGGTTTGGGCGGATTTATATCTAGAATAACAGATACCCGAGAGTGAGTTACAGCCTGGAATCTAATCGATGGGTTCGTGATGGTTTATATATAGAATAACAGACACCCAGGAGTGAGTTACAGGCTGGTATCAAATTTAAGGGTTCGTGGTGGTTAATATATGGTATAATAGAAACACTTAGTGAGTTATAGACTAGAATCTGATCGAGGGGTTCGGGGTGGTTATATATAGAATAACAGTTCCCCTGGAATGAGTTACTGACTGGAAACTAATCGAGGGGTTCGGGGTGTTTTATATATAGAATAACAGACACCCGGGAGTGAGTTACAGACTGGAATCAAATCTAGGGGTTGGGGTGGTTTATATATAGAATAACATATACCCGTGAGTGAGTTACAGTTTGGAATCTAATCGAGAGGTTCGGGATGGTTTATATATAGAATAACAGATTCCCGGGTGTGAGTTACAGACTGGAATCTAATCGAGGTGTTCGGGGTGGTTACATATAGAATAACAGTTTCCCTGGAGTGAGTTACTGACTGGAATCTAATCGAGGGGCTTCGGGCTGGTTTATATAGAATAAAATATACCCGGAAGTGTGTTGCAGACTGAAATCCAATCGATGGGTTCGTGATGGTTTATATATAGAATAACAGATACCCGGGAGTCAGTTACAGTCTGGAATGTTATCGAGGTGTACGGGCTAGTTTATATGTAGAATAACAGATATCCGGGAGTGAGTTAAAGACTGGAATCAAATCGAGGGGTTCGGGGTGGTTATATATAGAATAACAGTTACCCTGGAGTGAGTTACTGACTGGATTCTAATCGAGGGGCTTCGGGCTGGTTTATTTAGAATAAGATATACCCGGAATTGTGTTGCAGACTGAAATCCAATCGATGGTTTCGTGATGGTTTATATATAGAATAACAGACACCCGGGAGTGAGTTACAGACTGGTATCAAATTGAAGGGTGCGTGTTGGTTTATATAGAGAATAACTGATACCCGGGAATGAGTTACAGTCTGGAATCTAATAGAGTGGTAAGCGCTAGGTTATATGTAGAATAACAGATACCCGGGTGTGAGTTCCAGACTGGAATCTAATTGATGGGTTCGGGATGGTTTATATATAGAATAACAGATACCCGGGAGTCAGTTACAGTCTGGAATGTAATCGAGGTGTACGGGCTAGTTTAAATGTAGAATAACAGATACCCGGGAGTGAGTTAAAGACTGGAATCAAATCGAGGGGTTCGGGGTGGTTATATATAGAATAACAGTTACCCTGGAGTGAGTTACTGACTGGAATCTAATCGAGGGGCTTCGGGCTGGTTTATTTAGAATAAGATATACCCGGAATTGTGTTGCAGACTGAAATCCAATCGATGGTTTCGTGATGGTTTATATGTAGAATAACAGACACCCGGGAGTGAGTTACAGACTGGTATCAAATTGAAGGGTGCGTGTTGGTTTATATAGAGAATAACTGATACCCGGGAGTGAGTTACAGTCTGGAATCTAATAGAGTGGTAAGCGCTAGGTTATATGTAGAATAACAGATACCCAGGTGTGAGTTACAGACTGGAATCTAATCGATGGGTGCGGGATGGTTTATATATAGAATAACAGATACCCGGGTGTTAATTACAGACTGGAATCCAATCGATGGGTTCGGGGTGGTTTATATATAGAATAAAAGATACCTGGGAGTGAGTTACAGACTGGAATCTAATCGAGGGGTTCGGGGTGTTTATATATAGAATAACAGATTCCCGGGAGTGAGTTACAGAATGGAATCTAATCGAGGGGTTCGGGGTGGTTTATAAATAGAATAACAGATACCCGGGAGTGAGTTACAGACTGGAATCTAATCGAGGGGTTCGGGGTGGTTACATATAGAATAACAGTTACCCTGGAGTGAGTTACTGACTGGAATCTAATCGAGGGGCTTCTCGCTGGTTTATTTAGAATAAGATATACACGGAAGTGTGTTGCAGAGTGAAATCCAATCGATGGGTTCGTGATGGATTATATATAGAATAACAGACACCCGGGTGTGAGTTACAGACTGGTATCAAATTGAAGGGTGCGTGTTGGTTTACATAGAGAATAACTGATACCCGGGAATGAGTTACAGTCTGGAATCTAATAGAGTGGCACGCGCTAGGTTATATGTAGAATAACAGATACCCGGGTGTGAGTTACAGACTGGAATCTAATCGATGGGTTCGGGATGGTTTATATATAGAATAACAGATACCCGGGTGTGAATTACAGACTGGAATCCAATCGATGGGTTCGGGGTGGTTTATATATAGAATAACAGATTCCCGGGAGTGAGTTACAGAGTGTAATCTAATCGAGGGGTTCGGTATGGTTTATATATAGAATAACTGATACCGGGAGTGAGTTACAGACTGGTATCAAATTAAAGGGTTCGTGGTGGTTAATATATGGTATAATAGAAATACTTAGTGAGTTATAGTCTAGAATCTAATCAATGGATTCGTGATGGTTTATATATAGAATAACAGATACTTTGGTCTGTGTTACAGACTGGAATCTAATCGAGGGGTTCGGGGTGGATTATATAGAATAACAGATACCCGGGATTGAGTTACAGATGGGAATCTAATCAAGGGGTTCGGGGTGGTTTATATATAGAATAACAGAGAGCCGGGAGTGAGTTACTGACTGGAATCTAATGGAGGAATTTGAGTTGCCTAAATATAGAATCAAAGGTACACTGGTGTGAGTAACAGGATACAATCTAATCGAGTTGTTCCGGGTTGTTAATACTTAAAATAACAGTTACCCGGGAGTGAGTTACAGACTGGAATCTAATCGAGGGGTTTCGGGGTGGTTTATATATGGTATAATAGAAACGCTTAGTGAGTTATAGACTAGAACCTGATCGAGGGGTTTGGGCGGTTTTATATCTAGAATAACAGATACCCGGGAGTGAGTTAAAGCCTGGAATCTAATCGGTGAGTTTGTGATGCTTTGTATATAGAATAACAGACACCCGGGAGTGAGTTACTGACTGGAATCTAATCTAGGGGTTCGGGGTGGTTTATATATAGAATAACAGATACCCAGGAGTGAGTTACAGACTGGAATCTAATGGAGGAATTTGAGTTGCCTATATATAGAATCACAGGTACACTGGTGTGAGTAAGAGGATACAATCTAATCGAGTTGTTCCGTGTTGTTAATATTCAAAATAACAGATACCCGGGAGTGAGTTACAGACTGGAATCTAATCGAGGGGTTTCGGGCTGGTTTCTATATGGTATAATAGAAACACTTAGTGAGTTATAGACTAGAATCTGATCGAGGGGTTGGGGCGGTTTTATATCTAGAATAACAGATACCCGGGAGTGAGTTACAGCCTGGAATCTGATCGATGTGTTCGTGATGGTTTATATATACAACAACAGATACCCAGGAGTGAGTTACAGACAGGAAACTCATCGAGGGGCTCGGGGTGGTTTATATATAGAATAACAGACACCCGGGAGTGAGTTACAGACTGGAATCCAATTGGGGGGTTCGGGGTGGTTTATATATAGAATAACAGATACCCGGGATTGAGTTACAGACTGGAACCTAATGAAGGGTTTCGTGGTGGTTTATGTATAGAATAGCAGATACCCGGGGTCGAGTTACAGACTGGAATCTAATCGAGGGGTAAGGCGTGTTTTATATATAGAATAGCAGATACGCGGCGGCGAGTTACAGACTGGAATCTAAGCGAGGTGTTCGGGGTAGTTTATATATAGAATAACAGATATCCGGGAGTGAGTTACAGACTGGAATCAAATCTAGGGGATCGGGGTGGTTTATATATAGAATAGCAGATATCCGGGGGCAAGTTACAGACTGGAATCTAATCGAGGGTTCGGGGTGGTTTATGTATTGAATAACAGATACCCGGGAGTGAGTAACAGACTGGAATCTAATCAAGGGGTCCGGGGTGGTTTATATATAGAATAACAGATACCCGGGAGTGAGTTGCAGACTGGAATCTAATCGAGTGGTTCGGGGTGGTTTATATATAGAATAACAGATACCCGAGAGTGAGTTACAAACTGGAACCTAATCGATGGGTTCGGGGTGGTTTATATATAGAATAACAGATACGTGGGAGTGAGTTACAAACTGGAATGTAATCGAGGGTTTCGGGGTGGTTTATATATAGAATAACAGATACCTCGGAGTGAGTTACAGACTGGAATCTAATGGAGGAATTTGAGTTGCCTATATATAGGATCACAGGTACACTGGTGTGAGTAAGAGGATACAATCTAATCGAGTTGTTCCGGGTTGTTAATATTTTAAATAACAGATACCCGGGAGTGAGTTACAGACTGGAATCTAATCGGTGGTTTCGGCGTGGTTTATATACGGTATAATAGAAACGCATAGTGAGTTATAGACTAGAATCTGATCGAGTGGTTTGGGCGGATTTATATCTAGAATAACAGATACCCGGGAGTGAGTTACAGCCTGGAATCTAATCGATGGGTTCGTGATGGTTTATATATAGAATAACAGACACCCAGGAGTGAGTTACAGGCTGGTATCAAATTTAAGGGTTCGTGGTGGTTAATATATGGTATAATAGAAACACTTAGTGAGTTATAGACTAGAATCTGATCGAGGGGTTCGGGGTGGTTATATATAGAATAACAGTTCCCCTGGAATGAGTTACTGACTGGAAACTAATCGAGGGGTTCGGGGTGTTTTATATATAGAATAACAGACACCCGGGAGTGAGTTACAGACTGGAATCGAATCTAGGGGTTGGGGTGGTTTATATATAGAATAACAAATACCCGTGAGTGAGTTACAGTTTGGAATCTAATCGAGAGGTTCGGGATGGTTTATATATAGAATAACAGATTCCCGGGTGTGAGTTACAGACTGGAATCTAATCGATGGGTTCGGGATGGTTTATATATAGAATAACAGATACCCGGGTGTGAATTACAGACTGGAATCCAATCGATGGGTTCGGGGTGGTTTATATATAGAATAACAGATTCCCGGGAGTGAGTTACAGAGTGTAATCTAATCGAGGGGTTCGGTATGGTTTATATATAGAATAACAGATACCGGGAGTGAGTTACAGACTGGTATCAAATTGAAGGGTTCGTGGTGGTTAATATATGGTATAATAGAAATACTTAGTGAGTTATAGTCTAGAATCTAATCAATGGATTTGTGATGGTTTATATATAGAATAACAGATACTTTGGTCTGTGTTACAGACTGGAATCTTATCGATGGGTTCGTGATGGTTTATATATAGAATAACAGATACCCAGGAATGAGTTACAGACTGGTATCAAATTGAAGGGTTCGTGGTGGTTAATATATGGTATAAAAAAATACTTAGTGAGTTATAGACTAGAATCTAATCAATGGGTTCGTGTTGGTTTATATATAGAATAACACATACCCGGGTCTGTGTTACAGACTGGAATCTAATCGAGGGGTTCGGTGTGATTTATATATAGAATAACAGATACCCGGGAGTGAGTTACAGACTGGAATCTAATTGAAGGGTTCGTGGTGGTTAATATATGGTATAATAGAAACACTTAGTGAGTTATAGACTAGAATCAAATAAAGGGGTTCGGGGTGGTTTATATACAGAATAACTGATGCCCAGGAGTGAGTTACAGGCTGGAATCTAATCGAGGGGTTTGGGGTGGTTTATATATAGAATAAAAGATACCCTGGAGTGAGTTAAAGACTGGAAATTAATCGAGGGGTTTGGGGTGTTTCATATATAGAATAACAGACACCCGGGAGTGAGTTACAGTCTGGAATCTAATCGAGTGGTTCGGGGTGGTTTATATATAGAATAACAGATACCCGTGAGTGAGTTACAGACTGGAATCTAATCGAGGGATTCGGGGTGGCTTATTTATAGAATAACAGATACCCAGGAGTGAGTTACAGCCTGGAATCTTATCGATGGGTTCGTGATGGTTTATATATAGAATAACAGATACCCAGGAATGAGTTACAGACTGGAATCTAATTGAAGGGTTCGTGGTGGTTAATATATGGTATAAAAAAATACTTAGTCAGTTATAGACTAGAATCTAATCAATGGGTTCGTGATAGTTTATATATAGAATAACAGATACCTGGGTCTGTGTTACAGACTGGAATCTAATTGAGGGGGTCGGTGTGATTTATATATAGAATAACAGATACCCAGGAGTGAGTTACAGACTGGAATCTAATTGAAGGGTTCGTGGTGGTTAATATATGGTATAATAGAAACACTTAGTGAGTTATAGACTAGAATCTAATAGAGGTGTTCGGGGTGGTTTATATACAGAGTAACTGATGCCCAGGAGTGAGTTACAGGCTGGAATCTAATCGAGGGGTTAGGGGTGTTTCACATATAGAATAACAGACATCCGGGAGTGAGTTACAGACTGTAATGTAATTGAGGAGTTCAGGGTGGTTTATATATAGAATAACAGATACCTGGGAGTGAGTTATAGACTGGAATCTAATCAAGGGGTTCGTGGTGGTTTATATATAGAATAACAGATACCCGGGTTTGATTTACAGACTGGAATCCATTGGAGGTTTTCGGGGTGGTTTATATATGGAATAACAGATACCGGGAGTGAGTTACAGACTGGAATCCAATCGAGTGGTTCGGGGGGGGTTTATATATAGAATAACAGATACCGGGAGTGAGTTACAGACTGGAATCTAGTCGAGGGTTTAGGGGAGTTTTATATATAGAATAACAGATACCCGGGTGTGATTGCAGACTGGAATCCAATCGAGGGGTTCGGGTTGGTTTACATATAGAATAACAGATAAGCGTGAGTGAGTTATAGACTAGAATCTAATCGAGGGATCGGGGTGGTTGATATATAGAATAACAGATACCCTGGCGTGAGTTACAAACTGGAATCAAATCGAAGGGGATCGGGTTGGTTTATATAGAATAAGATATACCCGGAAATGTGTTGCAGACTTAAATCCAATTGATGGGGTCGTGATGGTTTATATATAGAATAACAGATACCCAGGTCTGTGTTACAGACTGATATCAAATTCAAGGGTTCGTGGTGGTTTATATAGAGAATAACTGATACCCGGGAATGAGTTACAGTCTGGAATGTAATCGAGTGGTACGCTCTAGTTTATATGTAGAATAACAGATACCCGGGTGTGAGTTACAGACTGGAATCTAATCGATGGGTTCGGGATGGTTTATATATAGAATAACAGATACCGGGAGTGAATTATAGACTGGAATCTAATCGATGGGTTCGGGGTGTTTTATATATCGAATAACAGATACCCGGGAGTGAGTTACGGACTGGAATCTAATCGAGGGGTTCGGGGTGGTTTATATATAGAATAACAGATACCCGGGAGTGAGTTATTGACTGGAATCTAATCGAGGGGTTCGGGGGGTTTATATAGAATAAGATATAACTGGAAGTGTGTTGCTGACTGAAATCCAATCGATGGGTTCGTGATGGTTTATATATAGAATAACAGATACCTGGGAGTGAGTTACAGACTGGTATCAAATTGAAGGGTTCGTGGTGGTTTATGTAGAGAATAACTGATACCCGGGAATGAGTTACAGTCTGGAATCTAATAGAGTGGTAAGCGCTAGTTTATATGTAGATTAACAGATACCCGGGTGTGAGTTACAGACTGGAATCTAATCGATGGGTTCGGGATGGTTGATATATAGAATAACAGAAACCCGGGTCTGAATTACAGACTACAATCTAATCAATTAGTTCGGGGTGGTTTATATATAGAATAACAGATACCTGGGAGTGAGTTACAGACTGGAATCTAGTCGAGGGGTTTGGTATGGTTAATATATAGAATAACAGATACCCGGGAGTGAGATACAGACTGGAATCTAGTCGAGGGGTTTGGTATGGTTTATATATAGAATAACAGATACCTGGGAGTGAGTTACAGACTGGAATCCAATCGAGTTGTTCGGGGGGGTTTATATATAGAATAACAGATACCCTGGCGTGAGTTACAAACTGGAATCAAATCGAGGGATTCGGAGTGGGTTACATATAGAATAAGAGGTAGCCGGTAGTGAGTTACTGCCTGGAATCTAATTAAGGGGTTCGGGGTGGTTTATATATAGAATAACAGATACCCAGGAGTGAGTTACAGACTGGAATCAAATCGAGGGGATCGGGGTGGTTTAAATAGAATAAGATATACCCAGAAGTGTGTTGCAGACTGAAATCCAATTGATGGGGTCGTGATGGTTTATATATAGAATAACAGATTCCCAGGTCTGTGTTACAGACTGATATCAAATTCAAGGGTTCGTGGTGGTTTATATAGAGAATAACTGATACCCGGGAATGAGTTACAGTCTGGAATGTAATCGATTGGTAAGTGCTAGTTTATATGTAGAATAACAGATACCCGGGTGTGAGTTACAGACTGGAATCTAATCGCGGGGTTCGGGGTGGTTTATATATAGAATAACGGATGCACGGGAGTGAGTTACAGACTGGAATCTAATCGAGGGGTTCGGGGTGGTTATATATAGAATAAGAGTTACCCTGGAGTGAGTTACTGACTGGAATCTAATCGAGGGGCTTCGGGCTGGTTTATATAGAATAAGATATAAACGGAAGTGTGTTGCTGACTGAAATCCAATCGATGGGTTCGTGATGGTTTATATATAGAATAACAGATACCCGGGAGTGAGTTTCAGACTGGTATCGAATGGAAGGGTTCGTGGTGGTTTATGTAGAGAATAACTGATACCCGGGAATGAGTTACAGTCTGGAATCTATTCGAGTGCTACGTGACAGTTTATATGTAGAATTACAGATACCCGGGTGTGAGTTACAGACTGGAATGTAATCGATGGGTTCGGGATGGTTTATATATAGAATAACAGATACCCGGGTGTGAATTATAGACTGGAATCTAATCAATGGGTTCGGGGCGGTTTATATATAGAATAACAGATACCTGGGAGTGAGCTACTGACTGGAATCTAATCGAGGGGTTCGGGGGGGTTTATATATAGAATAACAGATACCCGGGAGTGAGTTACAGACTGAAATCTAATCGAGGTGTTCGGTATGGTTTATATATAGAATAACAGATACCGTGAGTGAGTTACAGACTGGAATCTAATCGAGGGGTTCGGGGGGGGGTTATATATAGAATAACAGACACCGGGAGTGAGTTACAGACCGGAATCTAATCGAGGGTTTGGGGGTGGTTTATTTGTAGGATAACAGATACCCGGGAGTGAGTTACAGACTGAAATCCAATCGATGGGTTCGTGATGGTTTATATATAGAATAACAGATACCCGGGAGTGAGTTACAGACTGGTATCAAATTGAAGGGTTCGTGTTGGTTTATATAGAGAATAACTGATACCCGGGAATGAGTTACAGCCTGGAATGTAATCGAGTGGTACGCTCTAGTTTATATGTAGAATAACAGATACCCGGGTGTGAGTTACAGACTGGAATCTAATCGATGGGTTCGGGATGGTTTATATATAGAATAACAGATTCCCGGGTGTGAATTACAGACTGGAATTTAATCGATGGGTTCGGGGTGGTTTATATATAGAATAACAGATACCTGGGAGTGAGTTACAGACTGGAATCTAATCGAAGGGTTTGGGGGGTTTATATAGAGAATAACATATTCCCGGGAGTGAGTTACAGACTGGAATCTAATCGAGGTGTTCGGTGTGGTTATATATAGAATAACAGTTACCCTGGAGTGAGTTACTGACTGGAATCTAATCGAGGGGCTTCGGGCGGGTTTATATAGAATAAGATATTCCCGGAAGTGTGTTGCAGACTGAAATCCAATCGATGGGTTCGTGATGCTTTATATATAGAATAACAGATACCCGGGAGTGAGTTACAGACTGGGATCAAATTGAAGGGTTCGTGGTGGTTTATGTAGATAATAACTGATACCCGGGAATGAGTTACAGTCTGGAATGTAATCGAGTGGTACGCTCTAGTTTATATGTAGAATAACAGATACCCGGGTGTGAGTTACAGACTGGAATCTAATCGATGGGTTCGGGATGGTTTATATATAGAATAACAGATTCCCGGGTGTGAATTACAGACTGGAATGTAATCGATGGGTTCGGGGTGGTTTATATATAGAATAACAGATACCTGGGAGTGAGTTACAGACTGGAATCTAATCGAGGGGTTTGGGGTGGTTATATTTAGAATAACAGTTACCCGGGAGTGACTTACTGACTAGAATCTAATCGAGGGGCTTCAGGCTGGTTTATATAGAATAAGATATTCCCGGAAGTGTGTTGCAGACTGAAATCCAATCGATGGGTTCGTGATGGTTTATATATAGAATAACAGATACCCGGGAGTGAGTTACAGACTGGTATCAAATTGAAGGGTTCGTGGTGGTTTATGTAGAGAATAACTGATACCCGGGAATGAGTTACAGTCTGGAATCTAATCGAGTGGTACGCGCTAGTTTATATGTAGATTAACAGATACCTGTGAGCCAGTTACAGACTGGAATCTAATCGAGGGGTTCGGGGGTTTTATATATAGAATAACAGTTACCCGGGAGTGAGTTACAGACTGGAATCTATTCGAGGGGTTCGGGGTGGTTAATAAATAGAATAACAGATACCCGGGAGTGAGTTACAGACTGGAATATAATCGAGGGGTTCGGGGTGGTTTATATATAGAATAACAGATACGCGTGAGTGAGTTATAGACTAGAATCTAATCGAGGGTTCGGGGTGGTTGATATATAGAATAACAGATACCCTGGCGTGAATTACAAACTGGAATCAAATCGAGGGATTCGGAGTGGGTTACATATAGAATAACAGGTAGCCGGTAGTGAGTTACTGCCTGGAATCTAATCGAGGGGTACGGGGTGGTTTATATATAGAATAACAGATACCCAGGAGTGAGTTACAGACTGGAATCAAATCGAGGAGATCGGGGTGGTTTATATAGAATAAGATATACCCGGAAGTGTGTTGCAGACTGAAATCCAATTGATGGGGTGGTGATGGTTTATATATAGAATAACAGATTCCCAGGTCTGTGTTACAGACTGATATCAAATTCAAGGGTTCGTGGTGGTTTATATAGAGAATAACTGATACCCGGGAATGAGTTACAGTCTGTAATGTAATCGAGTGGTACGGGGTGGTTTATATATAAAATAACAGAAACCCGGGTGTGAGTTACAGACTGGAATCTAATCGAGGGGTTTTGACGGGTTTATATATAGAATAACAGATACGCGTGAGTGAGTTACAGACTGGAATCTAATCGAGGGGGTCGGGGTGGTTTATATATAGAATAACAGATACCCGTGAGTGAGTTTCAGACTGGAATTTAATCGAGGGATTCGGGGTGGTTTATTTATAGAATAACAGATACCCGGGAGTGAGTTACAGCCTGGAATCATATCGATGGGTTCGTGATGGTTTATATATAGAATAACAGATACCCAGGAATGAGTTACAGCCTGGTATCAAATTGAAGGGTTCGTTGTGGTTATATATATGGTATAAAAAAATACTTAGTGAGTTTTAGACTAGAATATAATCAATGGGTTCGTGATAGTTTATATATAGAATAACAGATACCCGGGTCTGTGTTACAGACTGGAATCTAATCGAGGGGTTCGGTGTGATTTATATATAGAATAACAGATACCCGGGGGTGAGTTACAGACTGGAATCTAATTGAAGGGTTCGTGGTGGTTAATATATGGTATAATAGAAACACTTAGTGAGTTATAGACTAGAATCTAATAGAGGTGTTCGGGGTGGTTTATATACAGAATAACTGATGCCCAGGAGTGAGTTACAGGCTGGAATCTAATCGAGGGGTTCGGGGTGGTTTATATAGAATAAAAGATACCCTGGAGTAAGTTACAGACTGGAAATTAATCGAGGGGTTAGGGGTGTTTCATATATAGAATAACAGACACCCGGGAGTGAGTTACAGTCTGGAATCTAATCTAGGGGTTCGGGGTGGTTATATATAGAATAACAGTTACCCTGGAGTGAGTTACTGACTGAAATCTAATCGAGTGGCTACAGGCTGGTTTATATAGAATAAGATATTCCCGGAAGTGTGTTGCAGACTGAAATCCAATCGATGGGTTCGTGATGGTTTATATATAGAATAACAGATACCCGGGAGTGAGTTACAGACTGGTATCAAATTGAAGGGTTCGTCTTGGTTTATATAGAGAATAACTGATACCCGGGAATGAGTTACAGTCTGGAATGTAATCGCGTGGTACGCGCTAGTTTATATGTAGAATAACAGATACCCGGGTGTGAGTTACAGACTGGAATCTAATCGATGGGTTCGGGATGGTTTGTATATAGAATAACAGATACCGGGATGTGAATTACAGACTGGAATCTAATCGATGGGTTCGGGGTGGTTTATATAAAGAATAACAGATACCCGGGAGTGAGTTACAGACTGGAATCTAATCGAGGGGTTCGGGGTGGTCTATATATAGAATAACAGATACCCGGGAGTGAGTTACAGACTGGAATCCAATCGAGTGGTTCGGGGGTGTTTATATAGAGAATAACAGATACCGGGAGTGAGTTACAGACTGGAATCTAGTCGAGGGTTTAGTGGAATTTTATATATAGAATAACAGATACCCGGGTGTGATTACAGACTGGAATCCAATCGAGGGGTTCGGGGTTGTTTATATATAGAATAACAGATACCCGTGAGTGAGTTACAGACTGGAATCTAATCGAGGGGTTCGGGCTGGTTTATATATAGAATAACAGATACCCGGGAGAGAGTTACAGACTGGAATCTAATCAAGGGGTTCGGGGTGGTTTTTATACAGAATAACAGATACCTGGGAGTGAGTTATAGACTGGAATCTAATCAAGGGGTTCGTGGTGGTTTATATATAGAATAACAGATACCCGGGTTTGACTTACAGACTGGAATCCATTGGAGGTTTTCGGGGTGGTTTATATATAGAATAAGAGATACCTGGGTGTGTGTTACAGACCGGAATCTAATCGAGGGGTTCGGGGTGGTTTATATATAGTATAACAGATACCCGGGTGAGAGTGACAGACTGGAATCTAATCGAGGGGTTCAGGGTAGTTTATATATAGAATAACAGATGCCCGGGTGAGAGCGACAGACTGGAATGCATTCGAGTGGTTCGGGGTGGTTTTTATATAGAATAACAGATACCTGGGAATGAGTTACAGACTGGAATCTAGTCGACGGTTTCGGGGTGGTTTATATATAGAATAACAGACACCCGGGAGTGAGTAACAGACTGGTATCTAATCGAGAAGTTCAGGGTGGTTTATATATGGTATAACAGATACCCGGGAGTGTGTAACATACTGGAATCTAATCGAGGGGTTCGGGGTGGTTTATGTATAAAAAAACTGATACCCGTGAGTGATTTACTGACTGGAATCTAATCGAGGTGTTCGGGGTGGTTTATTTGTAGAATAACAGATACCCAGGAGTGAGTTACAGACTGGAATCAAATCGAGGGGATCGGGGTGGTTTATATAGAATAAGATATACCCGGAAGTGTGTTGCAGACTGAAATCCAATTGATGGGTTCGTGATGGTTTATATATAGAATAACAGATACCCAGGTCTGTGTTACAGACTGATATCAAATTCAAGGGTTCGTGGTGGTTTATATAAAGAATAACTGATACCCGGGAATAGGTTACAGTCTGTAATGTAATCGATTGGTACGGGCTAGTTTATATGTAGAATAACAGATACCCGGGTGTGAGTTACAGACTGGAATCTAATCGAGGGGTTTTGACGGGTTTATATATAGAATAACAGATAAGCGTGAGTGAGTTACAGACTGGAATCTAATCGAGGGGTTCGGGGTGGTTTATATATAGATTAACAGATATGTGGGAGTGAATTACAAACTGGAATCTAATCGAGGGGTTCGGGGTAGTTTATATATAGAATAACAGATACGTGGGAGGGAATTACAGACTGGAATCTAATTGAGGGTTTCGTGGTGGTTTACATATAGAATAACAGATACCCGGGAGTGAGTTACAGACTGGAATCTAATCGAGGGGTTTGGAGTGGTTTATATATAGAATAACAGATACCCGGGAGTGAGTTACAGAGTGGAATCTAATGGAGGAATTTGAGTTGCCTATATATAGAATCAGAGGTACACTCGTGTGAGTTACAGACTGGAATTTAATCGAAGGGTTTGGGGGGTTTATATAGAGAATAACATATTCCCGGGAGTGAGTTACAGGCTGGAATCTAATCGATGGGTTCGGGATGGTTTATATATAGAATAACCGAAACCCGGGTCTGAATTACAGACTAGAATCTAATCAATTAGTTCGGGGTGGTTTATATATAGAATAACAGATACCTGTGAGTCAGTTACAGACTGGAATCTAATCGAGGGGTTCGGGTTGGTTTATATATAGAATAACAGATAAGCGTGAGTGAGTTATAGACTAGAATCTAATCGAGGGATCGGGGTGGTTGATATATAGAATAACAGATACCCTGCCGTGAGTTACAAACTGGAATCAAATCGAAGGATTCGGAGTGGGTTACATATAGAATAACAGGTAGCCGGTAGTGAGTTACTGCCTGGAATCTAATCGAGGGGTACAGGGTGGTATATATATAGAATAACAGATACCCAGGAGTGAGTTACAGACTGGAATCAAATCGAGGGGATCGGGGTGGTTTATATAGAATAAGATATACCCGGAAGTGTGTTGCAGACTGAAATCCAATTGATGGGTTCGTGATGGTTTATATATAGAATAACAGATACCCAGGTCTGTGTTACAGACTGATATCAAATTCAAGGGTTCGTGGTGGTTTATATAGAGAATAACTGATACCTGGGAATGTGTTACAGTCTGGAAAGTAATCGAGTGGTACGCGCTAGTTTATATGTAGAATAACAGATACCCGGGTGTGAGTTACAGACTGGAATCTAATCGAGTGGTTCGGGGGGTTTATATATAGAATAACAGATACCCGGGTGTGAGTTACAGACTGGAATCTAACCGAGGGGTTCGGGGGGGTTTATATATAGAATAACAGATACACGGGTGTGAGTTACAGACTGGAATCTAATCGAGGGTTTCGGAGTGGTTATATATAGAATAAGAGTTACCCTGGAGTGAGTTACTGACTGGAATCTAATCGAGGGGCTTCGGGCTGGTTTATATAGAATAAGATATACCCGGAAGTATGTTGCAGACTGAAATCCAATCGATGGGTTCGTGATGGTTTATGTATAGAATAACAGATACCCGGGAGTGAGTTACAGACTGGTATTAAATTGAAGGGTTCGTGTTGGTTTATATAGAGAATAACTGATACCCGGGAATGAGTTACAGTCTGGAATGTAATCGAGTGGTACGTGCTAGTTTATATGTAGAATAACAGATACCCGGGTGTGAGTTACAGACTGGAATCTAATCGATGGGTTCGGGGTGGTTTATATATAGAATAACAGATACCTGGGAGTGAGTTACAGACTGGAATCTAATCGATGGGTTTGGGGGGTTTATATAGAGAATAACAGATTCCCGGGAGTGAGTTACAGACTGGAATCCATTCGAGGGGTTCGGGGTGGTTATATATAGAATAACAGTTACCCTGGAGTGAGTTACTGACTGGAATCTAATCGAGTGGCTACAGGCTGGTTTATATAGAATAAGATATTCCCGGAAGTGAGTTGCAGACTGAAATCCAATCAATGGGTTCGTGATGGTTTATATATAGAATAACAGACACCCGGGAGTGAGTTACAGACTGGTATCAAATTGAAGGGTTCGTCTTGGTTTATATAGAGAATAACTGATACCCGGGAATGAGTTACAGTCTGGAATGTAATCGCGTGGTACGCGCTAGTTTATATGTAGAATAACAGATACCCGGGTGTGAGTTACAGACTGGAATCTAATCGATGGGTTCGGGATGGTTTGTATATAGAATAACAGATACCGGGATGTGAATTACAGACTGGAATCTAATCGATGGGTTCGGGGTGGTTTATATAAAGAATAACAGATACCCGGGAGTGAGTTACAGACTGGAATCTAATCGAGGGGTTCGGGGTGGTCTATATATAGAATAACAGATACCCGGGAGTGAGTTACAGACTGGAATCCAATCGAGTGGTTCGGGGGTGTTTATATAGAGAATAACAGATACCGGGAGTGAGTTACAGACTGGAATCTAATCGAGGGTTTCGGAGTGGTTATATATAGAATAAGAGTTACCCTGGAGTGAGTTACTGACTGGAATCTAATCGAGGGGCTTCGGGCTGGTTTATATAGAATAAGATATACCCGGAAGTATGTTGCAGACTGAAATCCAATCGATGGGTTCGTGATGGTTTATGTATAGAATAACAGATACCCGGGAGTGAGTTACAGACTGTATTAAATTGAAGGGTTCGTGTTGGTTTATATAGAGAATAACTGATACCCGGGAATGAGTTACAGTCTGGAATGTAATCGAGTGGTACGTGCTAGTTTATATGTAGAATAACAGATACCCGGGTGTGAGTTACAGACTGGAATCTAATCGATGGGTTCGGGGTGGTTTATATATAGAATAACAGATACCTGGGAGTGAGTTACAGACTGGAATCTAATCGATGGGTTTGGGGGGTTTATATAGAGAATAACAGATTCCCGGGAGTGAGTTACAGACTGGAATCCATTCGAGGGGTTCGGGGTGGTTATATATAGAATAACAGTTACCCTGGAGTGAGTTACTGACTGGAATCTAATCGAGTGGCTACAGGCTGGTTTATATAGAATAAGATATTCCCGGAAGTGTGTTGCAGACTGAAATCCAATCGATGGGTTCGTGATGGTTTATATATAGAATAACAGACACCCGGGAGTGAGTTACAGACTGGTATCAAATTGAAGGGTTCGTCTTGGTTTATATAGAGAATAACTGATACCCGGGAATGAGTTACAGTCTGGAATGTAATCGCGTGGTACGCGCTAGTTTATATGTAGAATAACAGATACCCGGGTGTGAGTTACAGACTGGAATCTAATCGATGGGTTCGGGATGGTTTGTATATAGAATAACAGATACCGGGATGTGAATTACAGACTGGAATCTAATCGATGGGTTCGGGGTGGTTTATATAAAGAATAACAGATACCCGGGAGTGAGTTACAGACTGGAATCTAATCGAGGGGTTCGGGGTGGTCTATATATAGAATAACAGATACCCGGGAGTGAGTTACAGACTGGAATCCAATCGAGTGGTTCGGGGGTGTTTATATAGAGAATAACAGATACCGGGAGTGAGTTACAGACTGGAATCTAGTCGAGGGTTTAGTGGAATTTTATATATAGAATAACAGATACCCGGGTGTGATTACAGACTGGAATCCAATCGAGGGGTTCGGGGTTGTTTATATATAGAATAACAGAAACGCGTGAGTGAGTTATAGACTAGAATCTAATCGAGGGTTCGGGGTGGTTGATATATAGAATAACAGATACCCTGGCGTGAGTTACAAACTGGAATCAAATCGAGGGATTCAGAGTGGGTTACATATAGAATAACAGGTAGCTGGTAGTGAGTTACTGCATGGAATCTAATCGAGGTGTACGTGGTGGTTTATATATAGAATAACAGATACCCAGGAGTGAGTTACAGACTGGAATCAAATCGAGGGGATCGGGGTGGTTTATATAGAATAAGATATACCCGGAAGTGTGTTGCTGACTGAAATGCAATTGATGGGGTCGTGATGGTTTATATATAGAATAACAGATTCCCAGGTCTGTGTTACAGACTGATATCAAATTCAAGGTTTCGTGGTGGTTTATATAGACAATAACTGATACCCGGGAATGAGTTACAGTCTGTAATGTAATCGAGTGGTACGCGCTAGTTTATATGTAGAATAACAGATACCCGGGTGTGAGTTGCAGACTGGAATCTAATCGAGGGGTTTTGACGGGTTTATATATAGAATAACAGATACCTGGGAGTGAGTTACAGACTGGAATCTAATCGAAGGTTTTGGGGGGTTTATATAGAGAATAACAGATTCCCGGGAGTGAGTTACAGGCTGGAATCTAATCGAGGGGTTCGGGGTGGTTATATATAGAATAACAGTTACCCTGGAGTGAGTTACTGACTGGAATCTAATCGAGGGGCTTCGGGCTGGTTTATATAAAATAAGATATTCCCGGAAGTGTGTTGCAGACTGAAATCAAATCGATGGGTTCGTGATGGTTTATATATAGAATAACAGATACCCGGGAGTGAGTTACAGACTGGTATCAAATTGAAGGATTCGTGGTTGTTTATGTAGAGAATACCTGATACCCGGGAATGAGTTACAGACTGGAATCTAATCGAGTGGTACGCGCTAGTTTATATGTAAATTAACAGATACCCAGGTGTGAGTTACAGACTGGAATCTAATCTAGTGGTACGTGCTAGTTTATATATAGAATAACAGATACCCGGGTGTGAGTTACAGACTGGAATCTAATCGATGGGTTCGGGATGTTTTATATATAGAATAACAGAAACCCGGGTCTGAATTACAGACTAGAATCTAATCAATGGGTTCGGGGTGGTTTATGTATAGAATAACAGATACCGGGAGTGAGTTACAGACTGGAATCCAATCGAGTGGTTCGTGGGGGGTTATATATAGAATAACAGATACCGGGAGTGAGTTACAGACTGGAATCTAATCGAGGGTTTAGGGGAGTTTTATATATAGAATAACAGATACCCGGGTGTGAGTTACAGACTGGAATGCATTCGAGGGGTTCGGGGTTGTTTATATATAGAATAACAGATAACCTGGCGTGAGTTTCAAACTGGAATCAAATCGAGGGATTCGGAGTGGGTTACATATAGAATAACAGATACCCGGTAGTGAGTTACTGCCTGGAATCTAATCGAGGGGTACGGGGTCGTTTATATATAGAATAACAGATACCCAGGAGTGAGTTACAGACTGGTATCAAATTGAACGGTTCGTGGTGGTTAATATTTGGTATAATAGAAACACTTAGTGAGTTATAGACTAGAATCTAATCGAGGTGTTCGGGGTGGTTTATATATAGAATAACTGATGCCCAGGAGTGAGTTACAGGTTGGATTCTAATCGAGGGGTTCGGGGTGGTTTATATATAGAATAACAGATACCCGGGAGTGTGTTACAGTCTGGAATGTAATCGAGTGGTACGCGCTAGTTTATATGTAGAATAACAGATACCCGGGTGTGAGTGACAGACTGGAATCTAATCGAGGGGTTTTGACAGGTTTATTTATAGAATAACAGATACGCGTGAGTGAGTTATAGACTAGAATCTAATCGAAGGTTCGGGGTGCTTGATATATAGAATAACAGATACCCTGGCGTGCGTTACAAACTGGAATCAAATCGAGGGCTTCGGAGTGGGTTACAAATAGAAAAACAGATACCCGGGAGTGAGTTACAGCCTGGAATGTAATCGAGTGGTACGGGGTCGTTTATATATAGAATAACAGATACCCGGGGGTGAGTTACTGACCGGAATCTATTCGAGGAGTTTCGGGGTGGTTTATATATGGTATAATAGAAACATGTAGTGAGTTATAGACTAGAATGTGATCGAGGGGTTTGGTGGTGGTTTATATATAGAATAACAGATACCCGGGAGTGAGTTACAGCCTGGAATCTAATCGATGGGTTCGTGATGGTTTATATATAGAATAACAGATACCCAGGAGTGAGTTACAGACTGGTATCAAATTGAAGGGTTCGTGGTGGTTAATATATGTTGTAATAGTAACACTCAGTGAGTTATAGACTAGAATCTAATCAATGGGTTCGTGATGGTTTATATATAGAATAACAGATACCCGGGTCTGTGTTACAGACTGGAATCTAATCGAGGGGTTTGGGGTGGTTTATATATAGAATAACAGATACCCGGGAGTGAGTTACAGACTGGAATCTAATTGAAGGGTTCGTGGTGGTTAATATACAGAATAACTGATTCCCGGGAGTGAGTTACAGGCTGGAATCTAATCGAGTGGTTCGGGGTGGTTTATATATAGTATAACTGATACCCTGGAGTGAGTTACAGACTGGAAACTAATCGAGGTGTTCGGGGTGGTTCATATATAGAATAACAGATACCCGGGAGTGAGTTACAGACTGGAATCTAATCTAGGGGTTCGGGGTGATTTATATGTAGAATAGCAGATACCCGTGAGTGAGTTACAGACTGGAATCTAATCGAGGGGTTCGGGGTGGTTTATATATAGAATAACAGATACCCGGGAGTGAGTTACAGACTGGAGTCTAATCAAGGGGTTCGGGATGGTTTTTATATAGAATAGCAGATACCCGGGGGCGAGTTACAGACTGGAATCTAATCGAGGGGTTCGGGGTGGTTCATAAATAGAATAACAGATACCCGGGAGTGAGTTACAGACTGGAATCTAATCGAGTGGTTCGGGGTGGTTTATATATAGAATAAAAGATACACGGGTTTGATTTACAGACTGGAATCTAATGGAGGTTTTCGGGGTGGTTTATATATAGAATAACAGATACCTGGGTGTGTGTTACAGACCGGAATCTAATCGAGGGGTTCGGGGTGGCTTATGTATAGTATAACAGATACCCGGGTGAAAGTGACAGGCTGGTATCTAATCGAGGGGTTCGGGGTGGTTTATATATAGAATAACAGATACCCGGGTGAGAGTGACAGACTGGAATCTAATCGAGGGGTTCGGGGTGGTTTATATATAGAATAATAGATACCCGGGAGTGAGTAACAGACTGGTATCTAATTGAGAAGTTCAGGGTGGTTTATATATAGAATAACAGATACCCGGGAGTGAGTAACATACTGGTATCTAATTGAGAAGTTCAGGGTGGTTTATATATAGAATAACAGATACCCGGGAGTGAGTTATATACTGGAATCTAATCGAGGGGTTCGGGGTTGTTTATATATAGAATAACAGATACCTGGGAGTGAGTTACAGACTGGAATCTAATCGCGGGTTTCGGGGTGGTTTATATATAGAATAACAGATACACGGGTTTGATTTACAGACTGGAATCTAATGGAGGCTTTCGGGGTGGTTTATATATAGAATAACAGATACCTGGGTGTGTGCTACAGACCGGAATCTAATCGAGGGGTTCGGGGTGGTTTATATATAGTATAACAGATACCCGGGTGAGAGTGACAGACTGGAATCTAATCGAGTGGTTCGGTGTGGTTTTTATATAGAATAACAGATACCTGGGAGTGAGTTACAGTCTGGAATCTAGTCGATGGTTTCGGGGTCGTTTATATATAGAATAACAGACACCCGGGAGTGAGTAACAGACTGGTATCTCATCGAGAAGTTCAGGGTGGTTTATATATGGTATAACAGGTACCCGGGATTGAGTTACATACTGGAATCTAATCGAGGGGTTCGGGGTGGTTTATGTATAGAAAAACTGATACCCGGGAGTGATTTACTGACTGGAATCTAATTGAGGTGTTCGGGGTGGTTTTTATATAGAATAACAGATACCCGGGAGTGAGTTACAGACTGGAATCTAGTCGATGGTTTCGGGGTCGTTTATATATACAATAACAGACACCCGGGAGTGAGTTACAGACTGGAATCTAATCGAGAAATTCAGGGTGGTTTATATATAGTATAACAGGTACCCGGAAGTGAGTTACAGACTGGAATCTAATCGAGGGGTTTGGGCGGGTTTATATATAGAATAACAGATACCCGGGAGTGAGTTACAGGCTGGAATCTAATCGATGGGTTCGGGGTGGTTTATATGTAGAATAACAGATACCCGGGAGTGAGTTACAGACTGGAATCTAATTGATGGGTTCAGGATGTTTATATATAGAATAACAGATACCTGGGCGTGTGTTACAGACTGGAATCTAATCGAGGGGCCCGTTTGCTGATCTTTGCATTGAACCTTTCTCTCTCTCTCTGTCTCTGTCTCTCTGTCCCTCTCTCTCCCTCTTTCTCTCCATCTCTGTTTCTCTCTCCCTCTCTGTTTCTCTTTCTCTGTCTCTCTCTGTCTCTGTTTTTCTATCTCTCTCTCTGTCTCTCTCTGTCTCCCCCTCTCTCTCTCTGTCCTTCTGTCTCTCTCTCTCCTTCTGTCTGTCTCTCTCTCTCTGTCTCTCTTTCTTTGACTGTCTCTATCTCTCTGTCTCCCTCTCTCTCTGTCTCTCTCTCTCCTTCTGTCTGTCTCTCTCTCTCTGTCTCTCTTTCTTTGTCTGTCTCCCTCTCTCTGTCTCTTTCTCTCTCTGTCTCCCTCTCTCTCTGTCTCTCTCTCTCTCTTTCTCTCTGTCTTCCTCTCTCTCTCTCTGTCTCTCTCTCACTGTCTCTCTCTCTCTGTCTGTCTCTCTCTCTCTCACTCCTTCTCGTCCTTTCTCTCTCTCTCTCTGTCTCTCTTTCTGTGTCTCTCTGTCTCTATCTCTCTGTCTTTTTCTCTGTCTCTCTGTCTCCCTCTCTCTCTCTCTGTCCTTCTGTTTCTCTCTCGCTCCTTCTGTCTCTCTCTCTCTGTCACTCTCTCTCTGTCTCTCTCTCTGTCTCTGTCTCTCTCTCTGTCTCTCTCTCTCTCTGTCTCTCTCTCTCTCTGTCTCTCTCTGTCTCCCCCTCTCTCTCTCTGTCCTTCTTTTTCTCTCTCTCTCCTTCTGTCTCTCTCTCTCTCTGTCACTCTCTCTCTGTCTCTCTCTGTCTCTGTCTCTCTCTTTCTGTCTCTCTCTGTCTCTCTCTCTGTCTCTCTCTCTCTCTCTGTCTCTCTCTCTGTCTCTCTCTCTGTCTCTGTCTCTCTGTCTCTCTGTCTCTCTCTCTCTCTCTGTCTCTCTCTCTGTCTCTCTCTCTCTCTCTGTCTCTCTGTCTGTCTCTCTCTGTCTCTCTCTCTCTCTGTCTCTCTGTCTCTCTCTCTCTCTCTGTCTCTCTCTCTGTCTCTCTCTCTCTCTCTGTTTCTCTGTCTCTGTCTCTCTCTGTCTCTCTCTGTCTCTCTCTCTCTCTCTCTCTCTGTCTCTCTCTCTGTCTCTCTCTCTCTCTCTCTGTCTCTCTCTCTGTCTCTCTCTCTCTCTCTGTCTCTCTCTCTCTCTCACTCCTTCTCCTTTCTCTCTCTCTCCGTTTCTCAGGGTTGTCCCTCCGTTGATCTGTTGCTGGGTGTTTTCTCGCTGAGCTCCCTCCCCCTCGGTCTCCGCAGCCCTGGAGGGCCTGGGGTCCTGCAGTGTGCGAGCCCTGACGCTGCTGAGCAGTGTGTTCGGGGCCAGTGGGCTGCTGCTGGTGGGAATCGCTGTCAGCACCGACTACTGGCTGTACATGGAGGAGGGGGTGGTCTCCCAGCACAACCAGACCACCGAGATCACCATGGCTCTGCACTCGGGACTCTGGAGAGTCTGCTTCATTACAGGTACGAGGGAGGGAGAGGGGGTGAGGGAGGGAGAGGGGGTGAGGGAGGGAGAGGGGGAGAGAGAGAGAGAGAGAGAGAGGGGGAGAGAGAGAGAGGGAGAAAGAGGGGGAGAGAGGGAGAGAGAGAGAGAGGGGGAGAGAGAG